>NW_027282217.1:0-45000 GCF_046629955.1 Centroberyx affinis
TTGATTGAATTGAATTCAGACGTGTGGTGCATTGTTTATGTTTTTTGATTGGGTTAGGTGATAATGAGCGGGACAGAACGTAAACGTCTATGTAAGCGCAGAAAACAAGTAGGCCTATACTATTTTTTTTTTTTTAATTGTGGTGAAAACCGGGACAATTTGGTACTGAATGTTGAAAACCGGGACATTTTAGTGTTTTACAGATATTTGTCGGGACTCGGGACACCCATCTTGAAACCGGGACAATCCCGGACAAACCGGGACAATCCCGGACAAACCGGGACGTCTGGTCACCGTCAACAGTAAAGAAGCTTAACCAACACCAGCGAGCAGAGCTGCAGTGAGAGCAGTGTAGCAACATTGAGAGATGGAGTTTAAACAGGCCGTCAAATGAGCGTGTTGATGATTGTTGTGAGCCAAGGAGTCAATTGGCATGAGCTGATGTTACTGTGAGTGCGCAACTACCATGTCCTGCCTGAAGTTATGCTATGCTCCATTTCAGCGCAGAACACTCACATCATTGGTTTAACCATTTTTTGCAGCAGTTTACTGCAGAGTTTGAAAACTCACACCCCGGAAACAGCACCTCTGGTTTGTTTTTCTGTCCTGGTAGAAACAATTTTTGTTTTTTAGTTTGGCTAATGATAAAACTGGATGAAAACTTAAACTTAAGACTTGCTTCTGTTCTGTCAGAAATATGCTCTTGACATCAAATTGAGTCGATTGAGCCTTTACAACTTCTTAGCTTGAAGACTCTCCTCACAACAAGGATGTAATGGCATATTACCAACTAGCTACAGTAAAAGTTGAATTTATCAAACCTGGCCGACAGCCTGTGATGCATTACATGGGAGAGGGAAATCTATAGTTATAGTAGTCCTCTCATGCCAATGTCCTCTCATCCCAAAAATGGTGAGTAGTAAATTCCAGTAAATTCCTTTTCCTAGGATGTGGCAATTATTAATATTTATGGTGACTCTGGTACTTGGAGGTGTGAAGTAATCACAGTAAAAAAAAATGGAATCATATTACTATGCCATTTCCCCACAGTCACCAAGTATAAAACACACACCCTTGTACAAGCCAGTCAGATTTTGCTCCAGTGTCTATGTAGACATTTCTGAACTACTGACTCCTCTACTCCTGACTACTTCAATTGATGACTTATATCTGCAAATCACAAACTCCTGGTTGTCCCATGGACTCATTTTAAAACAAGAGGTGACCATGCTTTTTATATCGTGGCTCCAAAACTGTGGAACTGCCTGCCCCTTGAAGACAGGTCAACAAGTTGGTGTGAGATTCAGGAAAAAGACACTGTCGCAAACTTCTTTACCATGTCTTCGTGACTTTGTGACACCCCCCTCCACTTAGTTGATTATCAGCATTGGACTACCCAAAAAAAGTGTTACCCTATTTTTCTGGTGGGTTTGCTCTACATTTGTATGTATTGCCTTTTTTTTTAATGTAAAGCACATTGAGTTTCCTACAGTTCATAGTTCATACAGTTTGATTTAATATAGATTTTGTGCAATAAATATAACACTTTAGACAACAAAAAATTAAAAGTTATGTTTAGGTTAATGGTTTAGTATTTTAACACGGACAACAACACTAGCAGGATGTTCCTCAGAAGTTAAACAATATCTAGACTAAGCATATTGAGGGGTTTGCTAAAGGGGTATGTCACCTAGTTAAAATTGTTTTAGTTGTAGTGACAAAATCAACCTCAGGCCAGTTTCATGCTTTTTTCTGGTACAAAACCACTTCAGTACAGAACATTCATGTCCTGTGTTTGACTATGTCAATGGAAAGTAATACATGTGTGTTTGGTATTATGGCTCAGCTCTTGAGGGTATTTCCTGTAGGCCTATCAGATGACTCATGTATGCAATTATCTAAAATACATACAGTATACACATGAAACACATGGCATTTCATCTTCATTCCAATTCATACGCCCATATATTTTGAAAATTGTACATATATTTTATTCTATCCTATTTATATATTCTATTTTATACTGTAATTATACTCTGCCACTTTATATTTGTATTACTTCTGGTAATACTTACTGATGGGCACTTTACCATTTTGCACTGCTATTTTATTACTACATTGTATACTGCATTTGTTTACTTTGTTTACATTGTTGTAGCTCTAGGCTCAAGAATTTCATAGCTAGAATTATCTGCATCTTGCTGTTTTGTTGTGCTTGTGACAATAAAGAACGTTGAACCTTGAAAGGTGTGCAGCAGAGTTTGTTTCTGGTTATTGCAATTACATACATGATAAACTACATGACATAGTTGGGAGCAGACGCGTGGTTCGATAAGCAGAATCAAGCAGGTGGAGGTAGCTTAACCAACACCAGCGAGCAGAGCTGCAGTGGCAGCAGTGTAGCAACATTGAGAAATGGATCCGGGCAGCAACTGGGAGCCAGTGGAGGGATATGAACAGCGGAGTGACATGTGCTCTTTTGGGCTGGTTGAAGACCACCGCGTTCTGGATCATCTGCAGAGGTTTGAGCGTACGGGAGCCCTGCCAGTAAGGAGTTGCAGTAGTCAGGGCGTGATATTACAAGCACCCATACTAGGAGTTGTGCTGCATGTTCAGACAGGTAGGGTCTAATCTTCCTGACAGGGCAAATCGGCATGACCGAGCAACAGAAGCCACATGCTCCTTAAAGGTTAGTTGGTCATCAATCATGACACCCGAATTTCTGGCAGACTTTGCGGGAATGAGCTGAGCTGATTCGAGCTGGATACTGATCTGTTGTTGTACAGAGGGACTGGCTGGGATGACAAGGAGCTCAGTCTTTGATAGGTTAAGCTGAAGGTGGCGTTCCTTCATCCATGCCGAGATATCGGCGAGGCATGCCGATATCCGTGCCGAGACTGTGGGGTCTTCTGGCGGGAACAATTAGAAGAGCTGGGTGTCGTCAGCATATGAATGGTATGAGAAGCCATGTGAGCGGATGACTGCCACTAAAATTTTAAATGGCCATAACTCAGTAAATATATATCATAGAAAACAAAATGTATTCCTTGGGTGAAGCCGCATCGTTTTGATAGGCCCCACCCATTGCTGCCATATCAGATTTTCCGCCATGTTGAATTTTCTCAAAAACCTATTTCTACTAACTTCTCATAGACAGGCAATCATCTCCAAATTTGGTGTGCATCATGTGTAGACTCCCATGATTAAAAGTTATCAAAAGATTTTTTGGTACTCCGTATCGTTTGGCCGCTATAGGCCAATCAATTTTAGGGCGTGGCACATATTTTCAACACTCATGAAATTCAACACACATCACCAGGTCTTTACTCCTGGTTAGGCAACAAAATATGGAGCGTTTTGGCCCATAGGTGGCGCTACAGCAACAATATAACTTTAAATAGCCATACACATTAATTGCTCAGTATGGCATACTGATCAACCATCCCTATGCTCATAATGATGACATGTATAATTTATGAGTTTTAAAACATTTTAGTCTATGGAAGTCCCTTCACTTCCATTTTATTATAATTTCTCTCCTAAATGTATCAGGATCATAGAGACCAAACATGCCAATGGGATCAAACTTCCACATCACTCATTTACCCCAGAGGTCATCAGGTGCTTGGACCCTGTCATTGCCGCCTGCGGCTCTATTGTTTTGTTTCATTCTGTCTGTACTACTCAAATTGTCTGCATTGTTTGTTTTGTTTTTATTCTATTTGTACTGCTCATTTTGTATTTGTTGCTTTTTTGTTTTTCTTGTATGTTTTTGTGAAGCAGTTTTAAAAAGTGCCATATAGAAAAAGATTTACTTATGTACTTAATTGAGTATAAACATTGAACTATCCAAATAAAGTGTTGCTGTTTTGTTATAGTGGGTTCGCTCTACTTTTGTATATTTTGCCTTTTTTTTGTTTTTATGTAAAGCACATTGAGTTTCCTTGCATATGAAATGTGTTATGCTCATCCAATTTGACTTTCATGTAAATATTTTATCAAACAGGCTTTTGGCATTTGTGTCTCAAATCAGATTCTTCCATCATTCTTTCTGTTATGGGTATTCTGCAACAAATATGAATACTATAGACGACAAAAATGTGAGAGTTGGGACCAGACAATAATGCTTAATCTTTTATTGATGATGATTATACATGTATAGGTGTGAAAAAAGAATGAGGTCAACTGTGCAAACAATTGGTGAAAAGAGGTTCCTTTCAGCAAAGCGCTGAACCCTAAAGTCTGCTTCAAGTAAGCTCATTCTGTTGACATACATGTGTATCATGGTTATGACATACATATGTAACAAGGCCTGACATCATCATGGTGGAAGTGACATCGTCATGGTGCAAGTGACATTGTTATGGCAGTTATGACAACACATGATGGTGGTGGGGGAGGCATCACATGTCCTTGGCGCACACATAAGATAGTTTGGCTCCACAGGCCAAATCATTCCAAAGGTCTCCTGTAGTCAGAGGTGAAAAAAACACAGCAAAACAAAATATTAAGCACTTTAGAGGCCTCCAAGTATTTCAAGACTGTTTCACTAGATTATATAGCCTATCTCTTTCTTTTTTTCTTAAAAAACAAAATAAAAAAGACAATAAATAACAAAATGTAAGGAAACCCCACCTACAATTATAAAAGGAAAATATAATTTTTCCATCTTCAGTATTGTTGACAAGTGATTTGTAGGTCTTCTAATTGCTTCCAAATAAAAATCATAGTAAGTCAAGGAATACTCATTTTGTACCTCCGAGGTTAATCTCCACACAGTTTTCAACTTTATAGTTGTTCGGTTCTCCTTTATTCCAGTGTGTGTAGTCAAACTTGGAGCCATCAGTCCACTGCCACACTCCCTCCTGGAGGAAGAAACTTACACATTACTGATTTGTCTGTTTCAGTTATTTTTGTCACCGTTTTTCAAACCCAAAGGGTTTGAACATGTATATACAGATCAGCCATTAGGTTACATGTAGGGAATAAGTGGCATTAGGTAGTTTAGAAGTCCACATCAAACCTATCAGCTCTCATTAGTGTCTAAATAATATATAATAACAAATGCCTCAATTGTGCAAATAAATTGCAAAACATATTATAAAAAAAGCACATATCAAGGAAAACAGTAATAAGACCCATCACAAAACACAATGCAAATACCATTTAAGAAGAATTAAATGGTAACTAAACCCCACCCAAATCTGTGGCACAAAAACCAGCCAAGATTGCCAGTGCAGCACCCTACTTTTCACCAATAAGTGTCAGGCTTCACCACAGATTTGGGTTTGGGGTTTAGTTACTCTTTAAAGAATGAAACTCTTTGTATAGTGTCCATTTGTGTAGTTTTCATATGGTTAATTTCTCATTGACTGCTTGTTGATAGAATTATATATTCATTTGATTTGAATGTTTTGATTAAGGCTCTTAGGAGATGAAGTCTGTAGGCTATAAATATAGTCACTTTCTCGCTGTAACAAGAAGTTATTCCTCCTTGATGCTCACTGTTAATTGCACAAGGCATAGTTGCTTTAGATCCTGTGTATTGGTAAATATCTCACCTTCATCCCATCGAATCCCCCAATCCAGGTTCTTTTAGGGGAGCCAGTCACTCTGATAATCACCCCTCTGAGGAAGTTGTGCTCCTCTAAACTGTGGATCGAGGCCAGATTCGCGCCATAGTTAATGCAGGCGCTCTAATGGGGGAGAGGCAAAGATATAAAGAAAAGGATTGAGGTCGAGAGATAAAATGACAGAGAGAAGGAGTGAGTAGGATGAGACAGAAATGCAGAGAGAAAGGAAGAGTTGGACAGAGGGGGATGAACAAATAATAGGAGAGAGACAAACACAGAGAATGGGATAGAGACAAGCATGACACAAGACAACATGACTTGAGTTGGTAACATACATGCACATTATGTACCGGCCTATAGGCCAATAACCTTAGGTTTCCCTCTGATGAACAATTAGCAGACATAGTAAATGGATTTTTTTTTTAACTAACAATAGAAGCCTAGAAAGAAATAATCCTCCTCTGTCTGAAATGTTTTGATCAACCAACATAATCACATAGTCAATCCAAACCAACGTATCATGCATTGCCATGCATGATAGGAGTAACCGTTATTGTTCCATCAGGTACCTCTGCATCCAGCCAAGTCTTTTCATGGTGAAAGAAGGCGACACAGCGAGAGCCATCATGGGTCCAACCATCAGGACAGTGACGTACGTCATGTACTAGTCCTATGTTAGAGAGAAGATAACAAAGATTAGAGTCTCGGATTATAAATACTGCACATCAAATAACGTGAAACGTTGATTTTTAAATAATGTAACTTGCGTTTAAATTATGCAAATTATTATGAAACGTGAAAACTAGATAGTTTCAAGCTTGCCACGTGTTTTGTCTGTGTAGCTGACCAATATAACACCTTGAAGTGTCAAATCCTAGTATATCAATTGTACATTAACATCTATGAATTACCAGCATCTAGGCTAAACTATTGACAACATCACAAAAATACGTATATTCTAATATTCATGATTCTAGTCAGAGGACATAGCACCATCTGCTGACCAGAAGAGGAAACTGAATGAAACTGAATGAGCACCAAAAAGGAATGGAACTCCATGGCCATTGTCACCAAAACAGTCCTCTTTACAGACAAACCAACACATAGAAGCTGTCCACCATTTTAGTCTGGAGTCAGAAAGTGCCAACTACTGTACTTTGTGTATTCATGTTTTGCTCTGTCACATATGGAGGGTAGATTTTTTGTTTCAGTTACAAAACAGTCACAGTTGAATTCCTCATGGTCCCACAAGAGGGTTAAAAACTACAGAACACATTAAAAATATCATTTCAAAATGTTCTGTTGCATTTGGGAAGGCCATCAAGCTAATGACTGTCCACATGAGAAAAACAAATAAATACAACAACTAAAACAATTCAAGAGGAAATAATAGAGGTACAAACTTGTCAAGATGTCCTGTGAACACAAAGAACACAAAGAACACATTGTCAGCAATAAAATATAGTTTGAATTTGCTTTTCTTGCATTATTTTAACTCAACAGTCTTATTAATACAGTACATATATAGAGTAATGAAACTAACATTATGTGAAGTTTATACTGTATGTACTGTATATGATGATTATATGAAAAGTTAACTCATTGTGCATCGTCTATGCATCAATGTAATGCAACACAACTTGTGTCTCTCAAATGACTGGTCCCAGTAGTATTCCTTCTAACTGGTGAAATGAGAATTTGAATTTCCAATTTTTGGGGAGAGCAACAGTACTGCAGTTACTGGATTAAAAACAAGGACTCTCAACATCAGCAGTTTTAGGTATTTATGGTGTGTCATGAACCAGATATATTTCATTCACCATTTTTTACTGCACTAGTGGTTACTGGAGAAGACAAAACTTTGAGAGTAAATACTGTGCAAGTGCCACAAAAAAGAGAAATAGTATATAGAAATGGAAATAGTATTTATTTTGCTTTTAATGTAATTTTAGTAATATTAAAAATATGACATTTTGTCAGGGAGGCCTTTATGGGACCAATTATATAAAAATTTAAACAATGTTAAAAATCACAATATTTGTGTAGATTTCACTTACATCATCTCCCATAACCAATCCGCTGGCCAAACAGAGGAGCATAACAAAATGAAAAACTGATGCCATCTGTGGAAAGATATTTTCGGCAAGATAAATATATTGTATATACACGGTCTTATCCAGAACAACTTACAATGAATGTATTTGAACTTGAATGAGTTAAAGGGGAATTTCACTTTTAGGAATTCAACTTTTGGTTGGTCATGTATTTTCCTAAAAGAAAATGTCCAAGATATTCACGCGTGGTTTCTTTTTTCAATGTACTCGCTCTAACTTCTCTCAAAAAATCCTGTCTGTCCTCTCTTAGTTCTTTTTCTATTTCTTTTCCTAGCACTGCACTCCATGACTTTACTATGATCACAGGAAAGTTACGGACACTGTGGTCCTAACCTTTGTCCTCGTTGTGATTGAGGAATTCAAGAGTATTCTACCGTTGCACTCATAAGTCGCTCTGGATAAGAGCAGGGGCAGTCTTATCATTAAGTAAAGGTAGGTGACTGCCTCAGACCCTGGCAGCCAGAGGGCCCCGCAAAATACAAGAATAGAATTAATATAAACTTATTCTTTTATCAAGTTAAAATTAGAAATGTACACATTAAATAACTCCTCTCTTTTTTATTACAATAAGAATCATTTCAATCCTCAGTTATGGCCACCCCTTTACTCAGTCAGGCTATAGTGGACTATTCCACTTGACTGAGAGGGAAGTACAAATAATGAAGCGAAGCTCTTTTATCAAAGCATCAACTTCTGCTACTGTGTGCTGCTATTAATGAGCAATGAGCTCAATGCAGTATGGAATGACATAAAAGTAGATTTTAGTTGAATTTGAAGTGAACACTGATTATAGGCTAAAAATCAATAATCAGCCGAAATCAGGCTAAAGATCAAGAATCTTTACTGTAGCGATGCATAAAAATAGTTGATATTATGATGCCAGGAGAGTATACCTTCAAAAAGATCTTACCTTTGTTCTGATGACAGTTGATACGATGAGGTTGGATTTGCAGCAACAGGTAGCAGGTTGTCTTGGAAAAGGAAACACAGTCTTTATATACCTTCTCTGGGTGCTTTGCCTCAGGAACAACACTAGCAGGATGTTCCTCAGAAGTTAAACAATATCTAGACTAAGCATATTGAGGGGTTTGCTAAAGGGGTATGTCACCTAGTTAAAATTGTTTTAGTTGTAGTGACAAAATCAACCTCAGGCCAGTTTCATGCTTTTTTCTGGTACAAAACCACTTCAGTACAGAACATTCATGTCCTGTGTTTGAATATGTCAATGGAAAGTAATACATGTGTGTTTGGTATTATGGCTCAGCTCTTGAGGGTATTTCCTGTAGGCCTATCAGATGACTCACGTATGCAATAATCTAAAATACATACAGTATACACATGAAACACATGGCATTTCATCTTCATTCCATTTCATACGCCTATACTGCTGCAGTGGCAGCAGTGTAGCAACATTGGAGTATGGGGTTTAAACAGGCCGTCAAATGAGCGTGTTGATGATTGTTGTGAGCCAAGGAGTCAATTGGCATGAGCTGATGTTACTGTGAGTGCGCAACTACCATGTCCTGCCTGAAGTTATGCTATGCTCCATTTCAGCGCAGAACACTCACATCATTGGTTTAACCATTTTATTGCAGCAGTTTACTGCAGAGTTTGAAAACTCACACCCCGGAAACAGCACCTCTGGTTTGTTTTTCTGTCCTGGTAGAAACTATTTTTGTTTTTTAGTTTGGCTAATGATAAAACTGGATGAAAACTTAAACTTAAGACTTGCTTCTGTTCTGTCAGAAATATGCTCTTGACATCAAATTGAGTCGATTGAGCCTTTACAACTTCTTAGCTTGAAGACTCTCCTCACAACAAGGATGTAATGGCATATTACCAACTAGCTACAGTAAAAGTTGAATTTATCAAACCTGGCCGACAGCCTGTGATGCATTACATGGGAGAGGGAAATCTATAGTTATAGTAGTCCTCTCATGCCAATGTCCTCTCATCCCAAAAATGGTGAGTAGTAAATTCCAGTAAATTCCTTTTCCTAGGATGTGGCAATTATTAGTATTTATGGTGATTCTGGTACTTGGAGGTGATTGATTGATAATAATAATCAAGAATGCTGTGAAAAAAGAATGAGGTCAACAGAAACCGTAGGTGGGTAGCACTGCTTCTACATTGTACACTGCTGCTGAGGTTTGTTTGAGTAAAGCACGGAACCTCAAAGTATACATGTGTATCAAGGTTATGATAGTATTGCCTTTTTGTGTTCAGACTCATGCTTTTCTCGAGTTTTCTAGTTTTAGTTTAGTTTTGATTTTTTAGAAATGTATGAAGTTATGTTTAGGTTAATGGTTTAGTATTTTAACAGTCAGACCAGTGAGAAATGTGTTGGTAAGATCTGTACAGACTGAGAACTGGCTTTGGATGGACATAGTCTGTATCACTGTATTGATGGATGATCTGTGCTATTTCTGTTGACTGATTGAATTGGAAAGTGAATCAAAATTGTCAATAGAGCTTCCAGCACTGATGCCATTGAAGCCTGACATCATGGTGGAAGTGACATCATCATGGTGCAAGTGACATTGTTATGGCAGTTATGGCAGCGCATGATGGTGGTGGGGGAGGCATCACATGTCCTTGGCGCACACAAAAGATGGTTTGCCTTTGCAGCTCAAATCATTCCAAAGGTTTCCTGTAGTCAGAGGTGAAAACAACACAGCAACAAAACAAAATATTAAGCACTTTAGAGGCCTCCACCACAAGTGGAGTTTTAAGAGTTTCTTGACTAGATAAAAAAAAAAAACTACAGACAATAAATAACAAAATATAAGGATACTGTGGAAAATCCCGGGACTTCAGTGCGGCCTTCCACGGCGCCTCGACGCGCCAGCCTCGACGGTCACGCGCGTTGTGGTGCGCGCTGGCCCTTGATTAATCAGGTCCATACACCTGCGGGTTTTTCTTGGAAGTTTGTCGAGGTGAATGGTGGCTGGGGATGAGATCGCTGTGGAGTGGATAATTGTTGTGTCTGTGATTAATGTAAGTCAAGTTTATTGGTATGGGGATTACATTGTTCTAAGTTGCCAATCGGCGCTGTTAGACCCAGGGTAACCCTTTACCCATACGCCGATATTTTATGAATGAAATGGTGATGTCACTGGTAATTGTTTGGAGCACAGAAACGGTATTTTTGTATTATATATTGGTCCCGTAAGTAAAGTGTCTAGCTTATTATGCTTTGTAGTAGGCTATGTTATTTATATCTATTCATGTATACTTTATAATATGTGGTTTTCTGGTTTATTATTATAGCAACCAACAATGCATTCCAATCCGCAGTGTACATGGACTCAACCTACATTAAATGCATAAACGGACTCATTGCTCCGGTGTTTTAATAGACACACCACCTGTGGTAGTCTAATTCCTTGAGCCAGACTCCTTCCTCCATAAGAGTAGATCCTCACTCTTTTACAGATACACCACCTACAAGTATAAAAGGATAAGATGATTTTTACATCTTCAGTATTATTGAGAGATGATTTGTGGATCTCCTCTTTGCTTCCCAATAAAAATCACAACAAGTCAAGGAATAATCATTTTGTACCTCTGAAGTTCATCTCCAGACAGTTTTCAACTTTAAGGTTGTTCGGTTCTCCTTTATACCAGTGTGTGTAGTCAAACTTGGAGCCATCAGTCCACTGCCACACTCCCTCCTGGAGGAAGAAACTTACACATTAAGACTCATTAAGACTAAATCAATAATAGATCAAGAATCTTTACTGTAGCAATGCATAGAATGATCATCTGGCCACAGGACATTCCAACATTATTTCTGTTGGTACTGTCTTGAGTAAATACAGGTAGCCTATAACACACGATATGTAAATACAAACAGGATGTCATTACTACTACTGTTTAGTGATGCATTGAAGAAGGTCTATTTGACCTGTGTAAAGTGGCTTGGTTTAATAAAGAAACTTGCATGGACCAAAGTGTGCAGAAGTTTTACGCTTATACTTTGATGTTTTTTGATCTCTAGCACCTTAGCATAAGATAGTAGTCGAGTGTGCAGTGATCTTCCTACAGACTTTAAACATTGCCTTAAAACTCATCTTTACTCTTTGGCCTTTTATTGATATAATTACAATTACAATTTACAATTTCCCATTTGGCAGACACTTTTATCCAAAGCGACGTACATATGAGATTTTAATACAACACAAGCAAGGATCTAGTCAGGAGAGAACAACGAGAGTAAGTGCCATAAAGCTAAGTTCTGGTCTGACAGGACATAGGTGCTACGAGGCAGTGCATAGAGGCAATGCATAGAGTGCAAAGAGGCAGATAAAGACTTTTTTTTTTCTTTTTTTTTATATAGATTACACAATCCATCAGGTGAGAAGGTGTTCGCTAAAGAGCTGGGTCTTTAGCCTTTTCTTAAAGATTGAGAGGGACTCTGTGGATCGAATGGAGTTTGGTAACTCAATCCACCACTGAGGAACCACAGAAGAGAAGAGTCTGGCTAGAGACTTAGGGCCTTGTTGTGGTGGCAGCACCAGGCGCCACTCCTTGGCAGAGCGTAGTGGGCGGGAGGGAGCGTAGACCTGAATGAGGGAGTTCAGGTAGGTGGGAGCCGTTTTGGTTGCTGCTTTGTAGGCTAGCATCAAGGAGTAGAACTTGATCCGGGCAGCAACTGGGAGCCAGTGGAGGGATATGAACAGCGGAGTGACATGTGCTCCTTTGGGCTGGTTGAAGACCAGACGCGTTCTGGATCATCTGCAGAGGTTTGAGCGTACGGGAGCCCTGCCAGTAAGGAGTTGCAGTAGTCAGGGCGTGATATTACAAGCACCCATACTAGGAGTTGTGCTGCATGTTCAGACAGGTAGGGTCTAATCTTCCTGACAGGGCAAATCGGCATGACCGAGCAACAGAAGCCACATGCTCCTTAAAGGTTAGTTGGTCATCAATCATGACACCCGAATTTCTGGCAGACTTTGCGGGAATGAGCTGAGCTGATTCAAGCTGGATACTGATCTGTTGTTGTACAGAGGGACTGGCTGGGATGACAAGGAGCTCAGTCTTTGATAGGTTAAGCTGAAGGTGGCGTTCCTTCATCCATGCCGAGATATCGGCGAGGCATGCCGATATCCGTGCCGAGACTGTGGGGTCTTCTGGCGGGAACAATTAGAAGAGCTGGGTGTCGTCAGCATATGAATGGTATGAGAAGCCATGTGAGCGGATGACTGCCACTAAAATTTTAAATGGCCATAACTCAGTAAATATATATCATAGAAAACAAAATGTATTCCTTGGGTGAAGCCGCATCGTTTTGATAGGCCCCACCCATTGCTGCCATATCAGATTTTCCGCCATGTTGAATTTTCTCAAAAACGTATTTTTGCTAACTTCTCATAGACCGTTGAGGCAATCATCTCCAACTTTGGTGTGCATCATGTGTAGACTCCCATGATTAAAAGTTATCAAAAGATTTTTTGGTACTCCGTATCGTTTGGCGGCTATAGGCCAATCAATTTTAGGGCGTGGCACATATTTTCAACACTCATGAAATTCAACACACATCACCAGGTCTTTACTCCTGGTTAGGCAACAAAATATGGAGCGTTTTGGCCCATAGGTGGCGCTACAGCAACAATATAACTTTAAATAGCCTTACACATTAATTGCTCAGTATGGCATACTGATCAACCATCCCTATGCTCATAATGATGACATGTATAATTTATGAGTTTTAAAACATGTTAGTCTATGGAAGTCCCTTCACTTCCGTTTTATTAGAATTTCTCTCCTAAATGTATCAGGATCATAGAGACCAAACATGCCAATGGGATCAAACTTCCACATCACTCATTTACCCCAGAGGTCATCAGGTGCTTGGACCCTGTCATTGCCGCCTGCGGCTCTATTGTTTTGTTTCATTCTGTCTGTACTACTCAAATTGTCTGCATTGTTTGTTTTGTTTTTATTCTATTTGTACTGCTCATTTTGTATTTGTTGCTTTTTTGTTTTTCTTGTATGTTTTTGTGAAGCAGTTTTAAAAAGTGCCATATAGAAAAAGATTTACTTATGTACTTAATTGAGTATAAACATTGAACTATCCAAATAAAGTGTTGCTGTTTTGTTATAGTGGGTTAGCTCTACTTTTGTATATTTTGCCTTTTTTTGGATTTTATGTAAAGCACATTGATGAAATGTGACTTTGTGACCAATTTGACTTTCATGTAAATATTTTATCAAACAGGCTTTTGGCATTTGTGTCTCAAATCAGATTCTTCCATCATTCTTTCTGTTATGGGTTTTCTGCAACAAATATGAATACTATAGACGACAAAAATGTGAGAGTTGGGACCAGACAATAATGCTTAATCTTTTATTGATGATGATTATACATGTATAGGTGTGAAAAAAGAATGAGGTCAACAGTGCAAACAATTGGTGAAAAGAGGTTCCTTTCAGCAAAGCGCTGAACCCTAAAGTCTGCTTCAAGTAAACTCATTCTGTTGACATACATGTGTATCATGGTTATGACATACATATGTAACAAGGCCTGACATCATCATGGTGGAAGTGACATCGTCATGGTGCAAGTGACATTGTTATGGCAGTTATGACAACACATGATGGTGGTGGGGGAGGCATCACATGTCCTTGGCGCACACATAAGATAGTTTGGCTCCACAGGCCAAATCATTCCAAAGGTTTCCTGTAGTCAGAGGTGAAAACAACACAGCAAAACAAAATATTAAGCACTTTAGAGGCCTCCAAGTATTTCAAGACTGTTTCACTAGATTATATAGCCTATCTCTTTCTTTTTTTCTTAAAAAACAAAATAAAAAAGACAATAAATAACAAAATGTAAGGAAACCCCACCTACAATTATATAAGGAAAATATAATTTTTCCATCTTCAGTATTGTTGACAAGTGATTTGTAGGTCTTCTAATTGCTTCCAAATAAAAATCATAGTAAGTCAAGGAATAATCATTTTGTACCTCCGAGGTTAATCTCCGCACAGTTTTCAACTTTATAGTTGTTCGGTTCTCCTTTATTCCAGTGTGTGTAGTCAAACTTGGAGCCATCAGTCCACTGCCACACTCCCTCCTGGAGGAAGAAACTTACACATTACTGATTTGTCTGTTTCAGTTATTTTTGTCACCGTTTTTCAAACCCAAAGGGTTTGAACATGTATATACAGATCAGCCATTAGGTTATATGTAGGGAATAAGTGGCATTAGGTAGTTTAGAAGTCCACATCAAACCTATCAGCTCTCATTAGTGTCTAAATAATATATAATAACAAATGCCTCAATTGTGCAAATAAATTGCAAAACATATTATAAAAAAAGCACATATCAAGGAAAACAGTAATAAGACCCATCACAAAACACAATGCAAATACTATTTAAGAAGAATTAAATGGTAACTAAACCCCACCCAAATCTGTGGCACAAAAACCAGCCAAGATTGCCAGTGCAGCACCCTACTTTTCACCAATAAGTGTCAGGCTTCACCACAGATTTGGGTTTGGGGTTTAGTTACTCTTTAAAGAATGAAACTCTTTGTATAGTGTCCATTTGTATAGTTTTCATATGGTTAATTTCTCATTGACTGCTTGTTGATAGAATTATATATTCATTTGATTTGAATGTTTTGATTAAGGCTCTTAGGAGATGAAGTCTGTAGGCTATAAATATAGTCACTTTCTCGCTGTAACAAGAAGTTATTCCTCCTTGATGCTCACTGTTAATTGCACAAGGCATAGTTGCTTTAGATCCTGTGTATTGGTAAATATCTCACCTTCATCCCATCGAATCCCCCAATCCAGGTTCTTTTATTGGAGCCAGTCACTCTGGCAATCACCCCTCTGAGGAAGTTGTGCTCCTCTAAACTGTGGATCGAGGCCAGATTCGCGCCATAGTTAATGCAGGCGCTCTAATGGGGGAGAGGCAAAGATATAAAGAAAAGGATTGAGGTCGAGAGATAAAATGACAGAGAGAAGAAGTGAGTAGGATGAGACAGAAATGCAGAGAGAAAGGAAGAGTTGGACAGAGGGGGATGAACAAATAATAGGAGAGAGACAAACACAGAGAATGGGATAGAGACAAGCATGACACAAGACAACATGACCTGAGTTGGTAACATACATGCACATTATGTACCGGCCTATAGGCCAATAACCTTAGGTTTCCCTCTGATGAACAATTAGCAGACATAGTAAATGGATTTTTTTTTAAACTAACAATAGAAGCCTAGAAAGAAATAATCCTCCTCTGTCTGAAATGTTTTGATCAACCAACATAATCACATAGTCAATCCAAACCAACGTATCATGCATTGCCATGCATGATAGGAGTAACCGTTATTGTTCCATCAGGTACCTCTGCATCCAGCCAAGTCTTTTCATGGTGAAAGAAGGCGACACAGCGAGAGCCATCATGGGTCCAACCATCAGGACAGTGACGTACGTCATGTACTAGTCCTATGTTAGAGAGAAGATAACAAAGATTAGAGTCTCGGATTATAAATACTGCACATCAAATAACGTGAAACGTTGATTTTTAAATAATGTAACTTGCGTTTAAATTATGCAAATTATTATGAAACGTGAAAACTAGATAGTTTCAAGCTCGCCACGTGTTTTGTCTGTGTAGCTGACCAATATAACACCTTGAAGTGTCAAATCCTAGTATATCAATTGTACATTAACATCTATGAATTACCAGCATCTAGGCTAAACTATTGACAACATCACAAAAATACGTATATTCTAATATTCATGATTCTAGTCAGAGGACATAGCACCATCTGCTGACCAGAAGAGGAAACTGAATGAAACTGAATGAGCACCAAAAAGGAATGGAACTCCATGGCCATTGTCACCAAAACAGTCCTCTTTACAGACAAACCAACACATAGAAGCTGTCCACCATTTTAGTCTGGAGTCAGAAAGTGCCAACTACTGTACTTTGTGTATTCATGTTTTGCTCTGTCACATATGGAGGGTAGATTTTTTGTTTCAGTTACAAAACAGTCACAGTTGAATTCCTCATGGTCCCACAAGAGGGTTAAAAACTACAGAACACATTAAAAATATCATTTCAAAATGTTCTGTTGCATTTGGGAAGGCCATCAAGCTAATGACTGTCCACATGAGAAAAACAAATAAATACAACAACTAAAACAATTCAAGAGGAAATAATAGAGGTACAAACTTGTCAAGATGTCCTGTGAACACAAAGAACACAAAGAACACATTGTCAGCAATAAAATATAGTTTGAATTTGCTTTTCTTGCATTATTTTAACTCAACAGTCTTATTAATACAGTACATATATAGAGTAATGAAACTAACATTATGTGAAGTTTATACTGTATGTACTGTATATGATGATTATATGAAAAGTTAACTCATTGTGCATCGTCTATGCATCAATGTAATGCAACACAACTTGTGTCTCTCAAATGACTGGTCCCAGTAGTATTCCTTCTAACTGGTGAAATGAGAATTTGAATTTCCAATTTTTGGGGAGAGCAACAGTACTGCAGTTACTGGATTAAAAACAAGGACTCTCAACATCAGCAGTTTTAGGTATTTATGGTGTGTGTCATGAACCAGATATATTTCATTCACCATTTTTTACTGCACTAGTGGTTACTGGAGAAGACAAAACTTTGAGAGTAAATACTGTGCAAGTGCCACAAAAAAGAGAAATAGTATATAGAAATGGAAATAGTATTTATTTTGCTTTTAATGTAATTTTAGTAATATTAAAAATATGACATTTTGTCAGGGAGGCCTTTATGGGACCAATTATATAAAAATTTAAACAATGTTAAAAATCACAATATTTGTGTAGATTTCACTTACATTATCTCCCATAACCAATCCGCTGGTCAAACAGAGGAGCATAACAAAATGAAAAACTGATGCCATCTGTGGAAAGATATTTTCGGCAAGATAAATATATTGTATATACACGGTCTTATCCAGAACAACTTACAATGAATGTATTTGAACTTGAATGAGTTAAAGGGGAATTTCACTTTTAGGAATTCAACTTTTAGTTGGTCATTGTGTATTTTCCTAAAAGAAAATGTCCAAGATATTCACGCGTGGTTTCTTTTTTCAATGTACTCGCTCTAACTTCTCTCAAAAAATCCTGTCTGTCCTCTCTTAGTTCTTTTTCTATTTCTTTTCCTAGCACTGCACTCCATGACTTTACTATGATCACAGGAAAGTTACGGACACTGTGGTCCTAACCTTTGTCCTCGTTGTGATTGAGGAATTTAAGAGTATTCTACCGTTGCACTCATAAGTCGCTCTGGATAAGAGCAGGGGCAGTCTTATCATTAAGTAAAGGTAGGTGACTGCCTCAGACCCTGGCAGCCAGAGGGCCCCGCAAAAAACAAGAATAGAATTAATATAAACTGATTCTTTTATCAAGTTAAAATTAGAAATGTACATATTAAATAACTCCTCTCTTTTTTATTACAATAAGAATCATTTCAATCCTCAGTTATGGCCACCCCTTTACTCAGTCAGGCTATAGTGGACTATTCCACTTGACTGAGAGGGAAGTACAAATAATGAAGCGAAGCTCTTTTATCAAAGCATCAACTTCTGCTAGTGTTTGCTGCTATTAATGAGCAATGAGCTCAATGCAGTATGGAATGACATAAAAGTAGATTTTAGTTGAATTTGAAGTGAACACTGACTATAGGCTAAAAATCAATAATCAGCCGAAATCAGGCTAAAGATCAAGAATCTTTACTGTAGCGATGCATAAAAATAGTTGATATTATGATGCCCGGAGAGTATACCTTCAAAAAGATCTTACCTTTGTTCTGATGACAGTTGATACGATGAGGTTGGATTTGCAGCAACAGGTAGCAGGTTGTCTTGGAAAAGGAAACACAGTCTTTATATACCTTCTCTGGGTGCTTTGCCTCAGGAACAACACTAGCAGGATGTTCCTCAGAAGTTAAACAATATCTAGACTAAGCATATTGAGGGGTTTGCTAAAGGGGTATGTCACCTAGTTAAAATTGTTTTAGTTGTAGTGACAAAATCAACCTCAGGCCAGTTTCATGCTTTTTTCTGGTACAAAACCACTTCAGTACAGAACATTCATGTCCTGTGTTTGACTATGTCAATGGAAAGTAATACATGTGTGTTTGGTATTATGGCTCAGCTCTTGAGGGTATTTCCTGTAGGCCTATCTGATGACTCACGTATGCAATAATCTAAAATACATACAGTATACACATGAAACACATGGCATTTCATCTTCATTCCATTTCATACGCCTATACTGCTGCAGTGGCAGCAGTGTACCAACATTGAGAAATGGAGTATGGGGTTTAAACAGGCCGTCAAATGAGCGTGTTGATGATTGTTGTGAGCCAAGGAGTCAATTGGCATGAGCTGATGTTACTGTGAGTGCGCAACTACCATGTCCTGCCTGAAGTTATGCTATGCTCCATTTCAGCGCGGAACACTCACATCATTGGTTTAACCATTTTATTGCAGCAGTTTACTGCAGAGTTTGAAAACTCACACCCCGGAAACAGCACCTCTGGTTTGTTTTTCTGTCCTGGTAGAAACTATTTTTGTTTTTTAGTTTGGCTAATGATAAAACTGGATGAAAACTTAACCTTAAGACTTGCTTCTGTTCTGTCAGAAATATGCTCTTGACATCAAATTGAGTCGATTGAGCCTTTACAACTTCTTAGCTTGAAGACTCTCCTCACAACAAGGATGTAATGGCATATTACCAACTAGCTACAGTAAAAGTTGAATTTATCAAACCTGGCCGACAGCCTGTGATGCATTACATGGGAGAGGGAAATCTATAGTTATAGTAGTCCTCTCATGCCAATGTCCTCTCATCCCAAAAATGGTGAGTAGTAAATTCCAGTAAATTCCTTTTCCTAGGATGTGGCAATTATTAGTATTTATGGTGATTCTGGTACTTGGAGGTGATTGATTGATAATAATAATCAAGAATGCTGTGAAAAAAGAATGAGGTCAACAGAAACCGTAGGTGGGTAGCACTGCTTCTACATTGTACACTGCTGCTGAGGTTTGTTTGAGTAAAGCACGGAACCCCAAAGTATACATGTGTATCAGGGTTATGATAGTATTGCCTTTTTGTGTTCAGACTCATGCTTTTCTCGAGTTTTTTAGTTTTAGTTTAGTTTTGATTTTTAAGAAATGTATAGTTTTTATGTAGTTATGTTTAGGTTAATGGTTTAGTATTTTAATAGTCAGACCAGTGAGAAATGTGTTGGTAAGATCTGTACAGACTGAGAACTGGCTTTGGATGGACATAGTCTGTATCACTGTATTGATGGATGATCTGTGCTATTTCAATCATCTCCAAATTTGGTGTGCATCATGTCTGGACTCCCATGATTAAAAGTTATCAAAAGATTTTTTTGTACTCCATATCGTTTGGCCGCTATAGGCCAATCAATTTTAGGGCGTGGCACATATTTTCAACACTCATGAAATTCAACACACATCATCAGGTCTTTACTCCTGGTTAGGCAACAAAATATGGAGCGTTTTGGCCCATAGGTGTCGCTACAGAAATAATATAACTTTAAATAGCCATACACATTCATTGTATTTATTTCTCAGTCATTGTATACAGTACAAACTCCATTCAAATTTCAAAATGCTCATTATGGCATACTGATCAACCATCCCTAAGCTCATAATGATGACATGTATAATTTATGAGTTATAAAACATGTTAGTCAATGGAGCTCCCTTCACTTCCATTTTATTATAGTTTCTCTCCTAAATGTATCAGACTTGCACATTGGTCCACATCACTCATTTACCCCAGAGGTCATCAGGTGTTTGCACCCCGTCACTGCCACCTGTGGCTATACTGTTTTGTTTTATTATATATATTTAGATAGCAGGAAACATTGCGCTGCCATATTAATAGACTTAGCAAAGTTTGATAAAGTTGATCATTCTCTACTTTTTGAAAAGATTGATGCTGGTTTCAGAGTTACATATATGACAGGCGTCAGTGTGTGAGGATGGGGGGAGCCCAATCTGGACTCTTGCCTGTTACAATGGGCGTGCCACAGGGATCCATTCTGGACCCTGTCCTGTTCACCATCTATATCAATGAAATTGTGTCTTCCCTGCATGGTTGCCTAATTCATCTCTGATTCTGTTCAATTAGCCATCGAGAAATTGCAACTTTCCTTTAATGCACTGCAACATGCTCTTATTAAAGCCCATATGTGTAGAATTTGAAAATTGTTGATTTTGGGGACTCCTAGTGGTAGTGCCAAAAAAAGACACTGTCACAAACATCTTTGCAAACTCTTAGCAGCGTTTGTGATACCCCACTTCATACAGCCACAATATGTAAACAAAATACTGCTGCAGATAACTGTAGCTCAATCATTAGTTCCTATATTATTCCTAATGACAGCATTGTACTATGAAGTAGTTTGCTATTGTGAGAATTCGAGTTAACAGATATTTGGGGGATCGTTTTCATTGTGAACATAGCTTATCCAACATTTACTAATCTGATGCTATGAGCTACAGCTAATGGAAAATGCTATAATAATAATAACTACCATTAATGTAATAACTGCCAATAACGTAATAATCTTTCCCATCTGAATGTAAGAAAAGTCGATAATGTAATAACTGGCCAATAATGTAATACATTTTCTGAATCAATAACGCAATAACTTGTTGCGCATAATGTAATAAGTTATTACATTATTGGCTGGTTATTACATTATTAGCTGGGTTAAAAAAAAAATCATGAAAATGTAATAACTGGAGCCGATAATGTAATAATATACTTATATCACTTTATTTAAGTTTTATTTATTGGCTATAAAGTGTCACACTTCCATGACACTTACCCTTACTGTTGCCTCTTTCAATTAGCTGCTCAAAAACCTGACCACACACACACACACACACAAACACACACACAGTGTCATAATTCCTAGTGTGTGTGTGTGTGTGTGTGTGTATGTGGGGTCAGGTTTTTGAGCAGCTATTTGAAAGAGGCAACAGTAAAGGTAAGTGTCATGGAAGTGTGACACTTTATAGCCAATAAATAAAACTTAAAGTGATATAAGTATATTATTACATTATCGGCTCCAGTTATTACATTTTCATTAATTTTGTAATAACCAGCCAATAATGTAATAACTTATTACATAATGCGCAAAAAGTTATTACGTTATTGGTTCAGAAAATGTATTACATTATTGGCCAGTTATTACATTATCGACTTTTATTACATTCAGAACGGAAAATTTATTATGTTAGCCTACATGTTATGCATAGCACCCAAACTTTTGGAGCAGAAATTATGTCCTTTTGGCTTAAACGTACTGTATGTAGCGTTCATAAGCATTTAAGGATCAACGTCCCATGTCCTTGAGTGTGTAGTATCCAGCACAGTGCCTTGCATAATGTATCAGAAATGCAGGGACTGCTGCGGCATCCAAATGTTACTCTGACAGAGAACTACATCTTTTCACGCCACTTGATGCTAAAGGTTTGCCATTGAGAAGGGTGGATGGACATAACTTTAAACATGCCGAGCTATGCTTTTTTTCCGGCTAATTTGATGAGCTTGAGCATTGTCTACTATAGCATATGTAGCAAGTGAAAAGATGGGAAGAGGGATGAGGCTGTTTATATTAGGTGTACTATCATCATTAGGGGCAGACAGATCAACAATAAGGTTGCTTGAATATTTGTGAGTTACGGCACCATTTGGACTAATGACTTATGACTAACGACTATATCGGGTTCTATCTCATCTCTTTTAGGACAGGCTGTAGGTTCTTACCCTCGCAGGAGATTTTGGGACCGTAGCCCAAGCTAGCTTAAAAAACCTTGGACCAGACCAGTAAGAACATAATGAATATCCACCATCCACACGAACGGCATTTTCGACCACCGAAAATGGAGCTTTCTGAAAACGCTCTCCAAAGTGGATACATTTGAAAACGCTGGTTTCGTGTTGTAGTGTGGACGGGGAAAACTGAGCTTTTCTAAAACGCTGACGTGAGATTGTCTCAGGCGAACTATATTGCCTGGCATTGATGAAAGATAATTTTTTTGTCAGTCATTTCCATGTGCATGGGAGCCTACCTGCCAAATATGGTTGCTGTAGGACTTATGGTGTCTGAGCTACAGATATTTTTAGCAGAGAAAAAGCAAAATCCAAGCAAATACAATAGGGTTCCAGCACGATTTGGGTACTTCCTCTGAGCTTTAGGCAGGTCTCGCACATTGATGGGATGTGACTACTTTTTCGCTTTCCCTTTGCTGGTCAAGTTGTGCGGTGTGGGCACACTGACCTTGAGTGGCTGTCTCCACAGTAGCTTGGTGTTACCTCCTGGATCATTCTTAACGGGGTGTGAAGAGCAGCTTTGGGACACAGACTAATGTATGCATGAAAGATACCCAGACAGTACAGTTCAGAGCCTGTTGACCAGTGAAATGTCTACTGATAAGGGCTAAATCTATCACACAGCCAGTCTAACTATATATCAAATTCTTGCTGCTGTAGCTGAAAAAGATTTGTGGTTTTCATGGAATTAAGTATCCCTGTATGACATGGCCAAATCAGAGATAAGTGTCTGCTCTGCGTTCTGAATACACTTCACAAATGGTGTCCCTGTACACACTGAATGCAACATTAAATCCAGCCATGGTCAGGTTCTTTGATAGCCTTGGATCACTCTCTTTAAGAAAAACTGAAATACCCCTACAGTCAACGAGCAGCACCTCACTATCGGAAGCACAGCAATATTTTAAAAGAGCAAGTTCAGTCAGGAAACTTTAGCGGGCTTTAGCTGATTGGTCTTTTAAATGACACATACTTGCTCACTGTTTACCTTGCTGTGTACTCCTGCTGCTGTTCTCTGCTGTCATGAGAGGCTGCTTTTGTTCACCCCCCACTTAAATCTACCATTATACTGGGAGTGGTAACCTTTTTTTTCTTTACCAAATGACGTCCTTGTACATGGTTCCATCTCTGTGGACTGAGATTTGTGCCACCAGAGATTCAAACTGAATTTGAATTGTTCTGAATTTGTATGTGACCAGTGAAATTGAATGCTGTGATTTCAATAAAAAAATTTTAATACTGAATTTGTAATTTTTCACCATTCAGTTTAAATTAATTGAAAAACAGTTTCAAAATTAATGTTATACTTAGTTCAAATTTGCCACCTGTATTCAACCTTTCAAAACCTCAAATTCAACACTGAAAAAGCTTTCCGATTGTGTCAACGTCTGGGTACTTAGGAAAAGCAGTAACTGCGGGTGCGTTGGCGGGGCTAGCTTGAGGTGCATTGTGTTTTACCAGCACTGATCTTTGCTTCTGTGTACTTTACCTGCAGCTAACGTTGAATTGGACAAACATTGCTGGCAGGCCCGGATTAACACAGTGTGGTGCCCTAGGGTGGCTCACTTGAAGTGCCCCCCTCCTTCAAAAAAGTGAAATGTACTATGCCAATAAAGGCCATAGATTTACATTAGCGTAAACTAAACTACAGGTTCAACACTCATACTACAGACAAATGTAAGACACAATGTACTAAACAACAGATCACTTTACACCATAGATTGACTTGAGCCTACAAATGCCATTTTAGGCTTTACACAGAGCTATACTATATCAAATTTGAATGCAACTCACATCCCAGACAGATTTAAAGATATCATGCTAAAAATCATTGTTTCCACCATAAATTTTCAACGACCTGAATGAAGACTAAATGCCAAACCATTACAGAGCATGATCATAATACAGGCGACCCGTCAATCATTAGGAACACAACCCTGTTTTAGAACTGTTATATCCCGTTAATGACACAATTATTTTGAAAATCGCCATAAGGAAACACATCAGATGAACACATTAGAAGAAGTGAAATTAGCTACTGAGATCATAACATGGGTCATATCATGGGTTTGTGGTCCCATTGACTTGCATGGAGTTGGGCCGGGTTTGGAGTCTTTTTGGAGCCAGCCTCTAGTGGAAGTTAGATGAGTTACCACCAGCCACCACTTCATTATTGGCTTCAAAATTCACCCATGGTTTTGGCCACTTGGTGTGAACATGCCATGTGGACTCAGTGCGGACCAAAAACTTGCAAAAGGTTCACCAAATATCGTCAGTCTCGGTCTTCTTCCATGTGGACCGTGAGATGGATCGTTTCTGGTGTGAAAACGATTTTGATAAAGTCCAACCCAAAGAGAGGAAATTATATGTGTGCAATGTTTTGTTGGTTCATGGCAGGTTGTTTGGGTTTTTAGCCAAATTACAGCAAAGAGGAAAGAGTTTACCGACCCTAGCTTGTTTGGTATTGTAATCGTTGCCGCAGTAGTGTGGAGTCATTAACCGTATTCTTTTAGGAAGCCACTATGTTTTATATGTTTCAGCTTGACGCAAGCTGAAACATAGAAAACATTGCTGTTAGAACTCCGTTTCAGCTACTGCTGTAATAGTTACCATGTATGTGCATTTGCAGATTCAGTAGAAGAATGTAAGTGGAATCAACTAATTCTTGTGTGTGTGAGAAAGAGACAGAGTGTGTGTGTGTGTGTGTGTGTGTGTCAGTGTGAGACTGTGCTGTGCTACTGTCTGTCTCTCTGTTCCTCCACCATCTGCCCCCCTCAGCCAGACTTCTCACTGTTGAATGATGCTAAATAGATCCAATTCTTCCTTTGATCAATTTCCTCTTCCCGATGAACAGTTAACCAATGTCCCTTCATAAGGTTTAGAAGGTTGTGATGTCTTGCTTAGACTACTGTAATGCACTAATGCACCTGCCTTAACTAATTAGCATTAAATTGACTTCAGTTCAAAATTCTGCTGCGAGATTATTGACTAGAACTAAACGCATGTCCCATATCTCTCCTGTGCTGGCCTCCTTACACTGGCTGCCTGTGCATTTTAGAATTGATTTTAAAATCCTCCTATTTACTGTATACACTGCCAAACCTTTAAACCTGTGGCCTCTCAGGTCGTCTAACCAAGGCCTTCTGGCTGTCCCAGCATCTAGACTGAAGTCTAAGAGTGACAGAGCCTTTGCAGTAAAGGCCCCTAAACTGTTGAACTGTTGTCCTGCCAGTGTGAGAACAGCTGAATCTGTTGATGTTTTTAAATCACCTCTTAAAACTCATCTCTACGGTCTGATTATGTTTGCCTCTCTTATAATTTAATTATTTATGTATTCTTATTTATTTTATTGTTTTATTGTGTGTACCTTTTATTGTTTTATATTGCACTGTGTGTATTGCTTTTATTGTTCTAATTTTTGTGTAAAGCACTTTGTAAACTCTGCTTTTTGAAAAGTGCTATACAAATAAAGTTTATCATATTATAGATTATCTCTCTCTCTCTCTCTCTCTCTCTCTCTCTCTCTCTCTCTCCGGGTACACAACAAGACAGCAATTCATCCAATGCAGATGTCAAAGAGGCTTATCAAGACAGCAAGTTTGACCCCTCAGGCAGGTTTGTTTTGGTACAAGGGCAAATGTACTCTGAATATATTAGTGAATATTCACATGCCCAACTTTGATGATCATCTGTTTATTCAGAATGTTTTTCTTAAAATTGTACAATCATCAGGAAGGCTTTTGGTGGGAGGTGATTTAAATTTTTGTTTAGATACAGTGCTAGATAGCTCTTCAGATAAGCCTTCCCCTCTTACCAAAGCCGCTAAACATACTATTTCTTTCATTATTTGACTGATGTTTGGAGACAGATGCACCTACAGGATAGGGATTATTCCTTTTATTCTCACTTACATGGCACTCGCATTTTTGTTGTCCACTCAATTGCTTCATAGTGTGTTAGATATTGAATATCTCTCTCTATTATTGAGTGACCACTCTCCCCTGGTATTATCCATTTCCATCCCTGATAAGGTGAATGGATCATATAGGTGGAGACTAAATCCTATTCTATTGAAACAGCCTGCATTTTGTACATTCATTAGAGAACAGATTGATATTTTGACCCTAACAAATAAACCCTCTGCCCCTAGTAGTTTCATTTTAAGGGATGCCTTGAAGGCCTACTTGGTAAAAAGGTATATAAAAGGTTTGAAGAGGGAGCGTGGTACCGAGCTGAATGTTCTTGAATCTGAAATTCTCACAAAATATATCAAAGGGCTCCAAATAAATAAATGTAATGTTTCCCAGAATCTTTCTCTCAAGCTATTATTACAGTCACTCACAAGAAAGGGAAAGACCCCTTAAAATGTGCCTCCTATGGGCCAATTTCCCTTCTTAATACTGACTACAAGCTGGTCCCTAAAATGCTGTCTAAGAGACTGGAGACTCGCCTCCCCCTGCTGGTTAATCCAGATCAAGCAGGCTTTATAATTAACAGACTGTCCTCCAATAATCTTAGAAGATTCTTCAATATAATCAATTTAGCTAATAAAAATAAAATACTGAGTGCTGCAGTTTCCCTTGATGAAAAGGCTTTTGATCGGGTCGAGTGGCCATATTTATTTCAAGTTCTGGAGAATTTGGCTTTGCCACTATGTTTATCGATTTGATAAAATCTCTTTACAAGACTCCCAAAGAGCCCCCAACAAACGATCCCATAGGTCATTTGTACAAGAAGCTTATTGCGACCTATAGTTAAGTTTTAAAGTTAAGCGACCTCTAGCGGTCGTGTAAATAACGACAATGTGCTACGTTGGTCTGCATCCACGTCACGTGACGGTCAAGTTTCTCAACACTGAAGTAGCACGGTGGAAAGTAAGGGTGTTGTGGTCGGGGATGGTGGATGGGCGTATACGTTTGCCTTCGATGTTGGTGACCGGGGTCCGATAACCATAACCCAAGTTGTTTTATTTGCCTAAACTTTACCATAACCTTAACCCTAACCTTAACCAAACTTGTTTTACTTGCCTAAATTTAACCAAAGTGGTTTTAATTGCCTAAATTTAACCAACCTTCAGGACGTAATTCAATTTGTGGCAGAGGAACGTTTTCAAATTCATCGAGGTTGTGTTCATTTTCTTCTTAAATAACACCGTTAGAATCCGTGCATCAGATATATTTTTGCTGCAACCATATAACTGAAGGTTTCCGCTCCCCAGTGCATAACCGCCATATCATAAACATGCAAGAGAATCCGTTGAGATCTCCGCATTCACATTTTCCAACACAAGTCTGATGTGTGCAAGAGGGCATGCGGGAATATCAGAATAGGCCGCACACTGCCTTACATACGTAGCATTAAGTATAGCCACACTCGCCTCATTATTTTTGGATTTTATGTAAAGCACATTGATGAAACGTGACTTTGTGACCAATTTGACTTTCATGTAAATATTTTATCAAACAGGCTTTTGGCATTTGTGTCTCAAATCAGATTCTTCCATCATTCTTTCTGTTATGGGTTTTCTGCAACAAATATGAATACTATAGACGACAAAAATGTGAGAGTTGGGACCAGACAATAATGCTTAATCTTTTATTGATGATGATTATACATGTATAGGTGTGAAAAAAGAATGAGGTCAACAGTGCAAACAATTGGTGAAAAGAGGTTCCTTTCAGCAAAGCGCTGAACCCTAAAGTCTGCTTCAAGTAAACTCATTCTGTTGACATACATGTGTATCATGGTTATGACATACATATGTAACAAGGCCTGACATCATCATGGTGGAAGTGACATCGTCATGGTGCAAGTGACATTGTTATGGCAGTTATGACAACACATGATGGTGGTGGGGGAGGCATCACATGTCCTTGGCGCACACATAAGATAGTTTGGCTCCACAGGCCAAATCATTCCAAAGGTTTCCTGTAGTCAGAGGTGAAAACAACACAGCAAAACAAAATATTAAGCACTTTAGAGGCCTCCAAGTATTTCAAGACTGTTTCACTAGATTATATAGCCTATCTCTTTCTTTTTTTCTTAAAAAACAAAATAAAAAAGACAATAAATAACAAAATGTAAGGAAACCCCACCTACAATTATAAAAGGAAAATATAATTTTTCCATCTTCAGTATTGTTGACAAGTGATTTGTAGGTCTTCTAATTGCTTCCAAATAAAAATCATAGTAAGTCAAGGAATAATCATTTTGTACCTCCGTGGTTAATCTCCGCACAGTTTTCAACTTTATAGTTGTTCGGTTCTCCTTTATTCCAGTGTGTGTAGTCAAACTTGGAGCCATCAGTCCACTGCCACACTCCCTCCTGGAGGAAGAAACTTACACATTACTGATTTGTCTGTTTCAGTTATTTTTGTCACCGTTTTTCAAACCCAAAGGGTTTGAACATGTATATACAGATCAGCCATTAGGTTATATGTAGGGAATAAGTGGCATTAGGTAGTTTAGAAGTCCACATCAAACCTATCAGCTCTCATTAGTGTCTAAATAATATATAATAACAAATGCCTCAATTGTGCAAATAAATTGCAAAACATATTATAAAAAAAGCACATATCAAGGAAAACAGTAATAAGACCCATCACAAAACACAATGCAAATACCATTTAAGAAGAATTAAATGGTAACTAAACCCCACCCAAATCTGTGGCACAAAAACCAGCCAAGATTGCCAGTGCAGCACCCTACTTTTCACCAATAAGTGTCAGGCTTCACCACAGATTTGGGTTTGGGGTTTAGTTACTCTTTAAAGAATGAAACTCTTTGTATAGTGTCCATTTGTATAGTTTTCATATGGTTAATTTCTCATTGACTGCTTGTTGATAGAATTATATATTCATTTGATTTGAATGTTTTGATTAAGGCTCTTAGGAGATGAAGTCTGTAGGCTATAAATATAGTCACTTTCT
The DNA here is from genome assembly GCF_046629955.1 of Centroberyx affinis. Classification (NCBI taxonomy): domain Eukaryota; kingdom Metazoa; phylum Chordata; class Actinopteri; order Beryciformes; family Berycidae; genus Centroberyx; species Centroberyx affinis. The sequence continues at coordinate 29,513 of NW_027282217.1, forward strand.
CGCTGTAACAAGAAGTTATTCCTCCTTGATGCTCACTGTTAATTGCACAAGGCATAGTTGCTTTAGATCCTGTGTATTGGTAAATATCTCACCTTCATCCCATCGAATCCCCCAATCCAGGTTCTTTTATTGGAGCCAGTCACTCTGGCAATCACCCCTCTGAGGAAGTTGTGCTCCTCTAAACTGTGGATCGAGGCCAGATTCGCGCCATAGTTAATGCAGGCGCTCTAATGGGGGAGAGGCAAAGATATAAAGAAAAGAATTGAGGTCGAGAGATAAAATGACAGAGAGAAGAAGTGAGTAGGATGAGACAGAAATGCAGAGAGAAAGGAAGAGTTGGACAGAGGGGGATGAACAAATAATAGGAGAGAGACAAACACAGAGAATGGGATAGAGACAAGCATGACACAAGACAACATGACCTGAGTTGGTAACATACATGCACATTATGTACCGGCCTATAGGCCAATAACCTTAGGTTTCCCTCTGATGAACAATTAGCAGACATAGTAAATGGATTTTTTTTTTAACTAACAATAGAAGCCTAGAAAGAAATAATCCTCCTCTGTCTGAAATGTTTTGATCAACCAACATAATCACATAGTCAATCCAAACCAACGTATCATGCATTGCCATGCATGATAGGAGTAACCGTTATTGTTCCATCAGGTACCTCTGCATCCAGCCAAGTCTTTTCATGGTGAAAGAAGGCGACACAGCGAGAGCCATCATGGGTCCAACCATCAGGACAGTGACGTACGTCATGTACTAGTCCTATGTTAGAAAGAAGATAACAAAGATTAGAGTCTCGGATTATAAATACTGCACATCAAATAACGTGAAACGTTGATTTTTAAATAATGTAACTTGCGTTTAAATTATGCAAATTATTATGAAACGTGAAAACTAGATAGTTTCAAGCTCGCCACATGTTTTGTCTGTGTAGCTGACCAATATAACACCTTGAAGTGTCAAATCCTAGTATATCAATTGTACATTAACATCTATGAATTACCAGCATCTAGGCTAAACTATTGACAACATCACAAAAATACGTATATTCTAATATTCATGATTCTAGTCAGAGGACATAGCACCATCTGCTGACCAGAAGAGGAAACTGAATGAAACTGAATGAGCACCAAAAAAGAATGGAACTCCATGGCCATTGTCACCAAAACAGTCCTCTTTACAGACAAACCAACACATAGAAGCTGTCCACCATTTTAGTCTGGAGTCAGAAAGTGCCAACTACTGTACTTTGTGTATTCATATTTTGCTCTGTCACATATGGAGGGTAGATTTTTTGTTTCAGTTACAAAACAGTCACAGTTGAATTCCTCATGGTCCCACAAGAGGGTTAAAAACTACAGAACACATTAAAAATATCATTTCAAAATGTTCTGTTGCATTTGGGAAGGCCATCAAGCTAATGACTGTCCACATGAGAAAAACAAATAAATACAACAACTAAAACAATTCAAGAGGAAATAATAGAGGTACAAACTTGTCAAGATGTCCTGTGAACACAAAGAACACAAAGAACACATTGTCAGCAATAAAATATAGTTTGAATTTGCTTTTCTTGCATTATTTTAACTCAACAGTCTTATTAATACAGTACATATATAGAGTAATGAAACTAACATTATGTGAAGTTTATACTGTATGTACTGTATATGATGATTATATGAAAAGTTAACTCATTGTGCATCGTCTATGCATCAATGTAATGCAACACAACTTGTGTCTCTCAAATGACTGGTCCCAGTAGTATTCCTTCTAACTGGTGAAATGAGAATTTGAATTTCCAATTTTTGGGGAGAGCAACAGTACTGCAGTTACTGGATTAAAAACAAGGACTCTCAACATCAGCAGTTTTAGGTATTTATGGTGTGTCATGAACCAGATATATTTCATTCACCATTTTTTACTGCACTAGTGGTTACTGGAGAAGACAAAACTTTGAGAGTAAATACTGTGCAAGTGCCACAAAAAAGAGAAATAGTATATAGAAATGGAAATAGTATTTATTTTGCTTTTAATGTAATTTTAGTAATATTAAAAATATGACATTTTGTCAGGGAGGCCTTTATGGGACCAATTATATAAAAATTTAAACAATGTTAAAAATCACAATATTTGTATAGATTTCACTTACATCATCTCCCATAACCAATCCGCTGGTCAAACAGAGGAGCATAACAAAATGAAAAACTGATGCCATCTGTGGAAAGATATTTTCGGCAAGATAAATATATTGTATATACACGGTCTTATCCAGAACAACTTACAATGAATGTATTTGAACTTGAATGAGTTAAAGGGGAATTTCACTTTTAGGAATTCAACTTTTGGTTGGTCATGTATTTTCCTAAAAGAAAATGTCCAAGATATTCACGCGTGGTTTCTTTTTTCAATGTACTCGCTCTAACTTCTCTCAAAAAATCCTGTCTGTCCTCTCTTAGTTCTTTTTCTATTTCTTTTCCTAGCACTGCACTCCATGACTTTACTATGATCACAGGAAAGTTACGGACACTGTGGTCCTAACCTTTGTCCTCGTTGTGATTGAGGAATTTAAGAGTATTCTACCGTTGCACTCATAAGTCGCTCTGGATAAGAGCAGGGGCAGTCTTATCATTAAGTAAAGGTAGGTGACTGCCTCAGACCCTGGCAGCCAGAGGGCCCCGCAAAAAACAAGAATAGAATTAATATAAACTTATTCTTTTATCAAGTTAAAATTAGAAATGTACATATTAAATAACTCCTCTCTTTTTTATTACAATAAGAATCATTTCAATCCTCAGTTATGGCCACCCCTTTACTCAGTCAGGCTATAGTGGACTATTCCACTTGACTGAGAGGGAAGTACAAATAATGAAGCGAAGCTCTTTTATCAAAGCATCAACTTCTGCTACTGTGTGCTGCTATTAATGAGCAATGAGCTCAATGCAGTATGGAATGACATAAAAGTAGATTTTAGTTGAATTTGAAGTGAACACTGACTATAGGCTAAAAATCAATAATCAGCCGAAATCAGGCTAAAGATCAAGAATCTTTACTGTAGCGATGCATAAAAATAGTTGATGTTATGATGCCAGGTGAGTATACCTTCAAAAAGATCTTACCTTTGTTCTGATGACAGTTGATACGATGAGGTTGGATTTGCAGCAACAGGTAGCAGGTTGTCTTGGAAAAGGAAACACAGTCTTTATATACCTTCTCTGGGTGCTTTGCCTCAGGAACAACACTAGCAGGATGTTCCTCAGAAGTTAAACAATGTCTAGACTAAGCATATTGAGGGGTTTGCTAAAGGGGTATGTCACCTAGTTAAAATTGTTTTAGTTGTAGTGACAAAATCAACCTCAGGCCAGTTTCATGCTTTTTTCTGGTACAAAACCACTTCAGTACAGAACATTCATGTCCTGTGTTTGACTATGTCAATGGAAAGTAATACATGTGTGTTTGATATTATGGCTCAGCTCTTGAGGGTATTTCCTGTAGGCCTATCAGATGACTCGTGTATGCAATAATCTAAAATACATACAGTATACACATGAAACACATGGCATTTCATCTTCATTCCATTTCATACGCCCATATATTTTGAAAATTGTACATATATTTTATTCTACCCTATTTATATATTCTATTTGATACTGTAATTATACTCTGTCACTTTATATTTGTATTACTTCTGGTAATACTTACTGATGGGCACTTTACCATTTTGCACTGCTATTTTATTACTACATTGTATACTGCATTTGTTTACATTGTTGTAGCTTGAGGCTCAAGAATTTCATAGCTAGAATTATCTGCATCTTGCTGTTTTGTTATGCTTGTGACAATAATAGGGTGACCACATTTTCAAACCCCCAAACCGGGACCCTTAAGTGTAACGCACTTTCATGCATGCGCACATGTATGCGCTTATGCACGCACCATAGGCGTTTTCATCAGGATGGGGGACAATTATTTCAGCGCTTACCACACCTAGTAACTGCCTCAGCAAACCAAAAATGATGTTTTGTCTCCAAAAAACCCACCAAAACATAGTTTATTTGAAAACTGAGGTCTTTAGAAAAGACCGACTTTCTCTTCGGCATGACAGCTAACTGTTAGCGTACTGACAGATTCTGTCAGACAGAGCCACAAGCGTCAGAGGCTAGCAACAGCCTTGACAACGACAAACTGATTGATTGACACACATACAGACAAATCAGTGTTGAATTCAGACGTGTGGTGCATTGTTTATGTTTTTTGATTGGGTTAGGTGATAATGAGCGGGACAGAACGTAAACGTCTATGTAAGCGCAGAAAACAAGTATACTATTATTTTTTTTTTTAATTGTGGTGAAAACCGGGACAATTTGGTACTGAATGTTGAAAACCGGGACATTTTAGTGTTTTACAGATATTTGTCGGGACTCGGGACACCCATCTTGAAACCGGGACAATCCCGGACAAACCGGGACAATCCCGGACAAACCGGGACGTCTGGTCACCGTCAACAGTAAAGAAGCTTAACCAACACCAGCGAGCAGAGCTGCAGTGAGAGCAGTGTACCAACATTGAGAAATGGAGTTTAAACAGGCCGTCAAATGAGCGTGTTGATGATTGTTGTGAGCCAAGGAGTCAATTGGCATGAGCTGATGTTACTGTGAGTGCGCAACTACCATGTCCTGCCTGAAGTTATGCTATGCTCCATTTCAGCGCAGAACACTCACATCATTGGTTTAACCATTTTATTGCAGCAGTTTACTGCAGAGTTTGAAAACTCACACCCCGGAAACAGCACCTCTGGTTTGTTTTTCTGTCCTGGTAGAAACAATTTTTGTTTTTTAGTTTGGCTAATGATAAAACTGGATGAAAACTTAAACTTAAGACTTGCTTCTGTTCTGTCAGAAATATGCTCTTGACATCAAATTGAGTCGATTGAGCCTTTACAACTTCTTAGCTTGAAGACTCTCCTCACAACAAGGATGTAATGGCATATTACCAACTAGCTACAGTAAAAGTTGAATTTATCAAACCTGGCCGACAGCCTGTGATGCATTACATGGGAGAGGGAAATCTATAGTTATAGTAGTCCTCTCATGCCAATGTCCTCTCATCCCAAAAATGGTGAGTAGTAAATTCCAGTAAATTCGTTTTCCTAGGATGTGGCAATTATTAATATTTGTGGTGACTCTTGTACTTGGAGGTGTGAAGTAATCACAGTAAAAAAAAATGGAATCATATTACTATGCCATTTCCCCACAGTCACCAACTATAAAACACACCCCCTTGTACAAGCCATTCAGATTTTGCTCCAGTGTCTATGTAGACATTTCTGAACTACTGACTCCTCTACTCCTGACTACTTCAATTGATGACTTATATCTGCAAATCACAAACTCCTGGTTGTCCCATGGACTCATTTTAAAACAAGAGGTGACCATGCTTTTTATATCGTGGCTCCAAAACTGTGGAACTGCCTGCCCCTTGAAGACAGGTCAACAAGTTGGTGTGAGATTCAGGAAAAAGACACTGTCACTGCAAACTTCTTTACCATGTCTTCGTGACTTTGTGACACCCCCCTCCACTTAGTTGATTATCAGCATTGGACTACCCAAAAAAAGTGTTACCCTATTTTTCTGGTGGGTTTGCTCTACATTTGTATGTATTGCCTTTTTTTTTTAATGTAAAGCACATTGAGTTTCCTTGCGTATTAAATGTGCTAAGTTCATACAGTTTGATTTAATATAGATTTTGTGCAATAAATATAACACTTTAGACAACAAAAAATTAAAAGTTATGTTTAGGTTAATGGTTTAGTATTTTAACACGGACAACAACACTAGCAGGATGTTCCTCAGAAGTTAAACAATATCTAGACTAAGCATATTGAGGGGTTTGCTAAAGGGGTATGTCACCTAGTTAAAATTGTTTTAGTTGTAGTGACAAAATCAACCTCAGGCCAGTTTCATGCTTTTTTCTGGTACAAAACCACTTCAGTACAGAACATTCATGTCCTGTGTTTGACTATGTCAATGGAAAGTAATACATGTGTGTTTGGTATTATGGCTCAGCTCTTGAGGGTATTTCCTGTAGGCCTATCAGATGACTCGTGTATGCAATTATCTAAAATACATACAGTATACACATGAAACACATGGCATTTCATCTTCATTCCAATTCATACGCCCATATATTTTGAAAATTGTACATATATTTTATTCTATCCTATTTATATATTCTATTTTATACTGTAATTATACTCTGCCACTTTATATTTGTATTACTTCTGGTAATACTTACTGATGGGCACTTTACCATTTTGCACTGCTATTTTATTACTACATTGTATACTGCATTTGTTTACTTTGTTTACATTGTTGTAGCTCTAGGCTCAAGAATTTCATAGCTAGAATTATCTGCATCTTGCTGTTTTGTTGTGCTTGTGACAATAAAGAACGTTGAACCTTGAAAGGTGTGCAGCAGAGTTTGTTTCTGGTTATTGCAATTACATACATGATAAACTACATGACATAGTTGGGAGCAGACGCGTGGTTCGATAAGCAGAATCAAGCAGGTGGAGGTAGCTTAACCAACACCAGCGAGCAGAGCTGCAGTGGCAGCAGTGTAGCAACATTGAGAGATGGATCCGGGCAGCAACTGGGAGCCAGTGGAGGGATATGAACAGCGGAGTGACATGTGCTCTTTTGGGCTGGTTGAAGACCACCGCGTTCTGGATCATCTGCAGAGGTTTGAGCGTACGGGAGCCCTGCCAGTAAGGAGTTGCAGTAGTCAGGGCGTGATATTACAAGCACCCATACTAGGAGTTGTGCTGCATGTTCAGACAGGTAGGGTCTAATCTTCCTGACAGGGCAAATCGGCATGACCGAGCAACAGAAGCCACATGCTCCTTAAAGGTTAGTTGGTCATCAATCATGACACCCGAATTTCTGGCAGACTTTGCGGGAATGAGCTGAGCTGATTCGAGCTGGATACTGATCTGTTGTTGTACAGAGGGACTGGCTGGGATGACAAGGAGCTCAGTCTTTGATAGGTTAAGCTGAAGGTGGCGTTCCTTCATCCATGCCGAGATATCGGCGAGGCATGCCGATATCCGTGCCGAGACTGTGGGGTCTTCTGGCGGGAACAATTAGAAGAGCTGGGTGTCGTCAGCATATGAATGGTATGAGAAGCCATGTGAGCGGATGACTGCCAATAAAATTTTAAATGGCCATAACTCAGTAAATATATATCATAGAAAACAAAATGTATTCCTTGGGTGAAGCCGCATCGTTTTGATAGGCCCCACCCATTGCTGCCATATCAGATTTTCCGCCATGTTGAATTTTCTCAAAAACCTATTTCTACTAACTTCTCATAGACAGGCAATCATCTCCAAATTTGGTGTGCATCATGTGTAGACTCCCATGATTAAAAGTTATCAAAAGATTTTTTGGGACTCCGTATCGTTTGGCCGCTATAGGCCAATCAATTTTAGGGCGTGGCACATATTTTCAACACTCATGAAATTCAACAGACATCACCAGGTCTTTACTCCTGGTTAGGCAACAAAATATGGAGCGTTTTGGCCCATAGGTGGCGCTACAGCAACAATATAACTTTAAATAGCCATACACATTAATTGCTCAGTATGGCATACTGATCAACCATCCCTATGCTCATAATGATGACATGTATAATTTATGAGTTTTAAAACATTTTAGTCTATGGAAGTCCCTTCACTTCCATTTTATTATAATTTCTCTCCTAAATGTATCAGGATCATAGAGACCAAACATGCCAATGGGATCAAACTTCCACATCACTCATTTACCCCAGAGGTCATCAGGTGCTTGGACCCTGTCATTGCCGCCTGCGGCTCTATTGTTTTGTTTCATTCTGTCTGCACTACTCAAATTGTCTGCATTGTTTGTTTTGTTTTTATTCTATTTGTACTGCTCATTTTGTATTTGTCGTTTTTTTGTTTTTCTTGTATGTTTTTGTGAAGCACGTAAGTGGTTTTAAAAAGTGCCATATAGAAAAAGATTTACTTATGTACTTAACTGAGTATAAACATTGAACTATCCAAATAAAGTGTTGCTGTTTTGTTATAGTGGGTTAGCTCTACTTTTGTATATTTTGCCTTTTTTTGGATTTTATGTAAAGCACATTGATGAAATGTGACTTTGTGACCAATTTGACTTTCATGTAAATATTTTATCAAACAGGCTTTTGGCATTTGTGTCTCAAATCAGATTCTTCCATCATTCTTTCTGTTATGGGTTTTCTGCAACAAATATGAATACTATAGACGACAAAAATGTGAGAGTTGGGACCAGACAATAATGCTTAATCTTTTATTGATGATGATTATACATGTATAGGTGTGAAAAAAGAATGAGGTCAACTGTGCAAACAATTGGTGAAAAGAGGTTCCTTTCAGCAAAGCGCTGAACCCTAAAGTCTGCTTCAAGTAAACTCATTCTGTTGACATACATGTGTATCATGGTTATGACATACATATGTAACAAGGCCTGACATCATCATGGTGGAAGTGACATCGTCATGGTGCAAGTGACATTGTTATGGCAGTTATGACAACACATGATGGTGGTGGGGGAGGCATCACATGTCCTTGGCGCACACATAAGATAGTTTGGCTCCACAGGCCAAATCATTCCAAAGGTTTCCTGTAGTCAGAGGTGAAAACAACACAGCAAAACAAAATATTAAGCACTTTAGAGGCCTCCAAGTATTTCAAGACTGTTTCACTAGATTATATAGCCTATCTCTTTCTTTTTTTCTTAAAAAACAAAATAAAAAAGACAATAAATAACAAAATGTAAGGAAACCCCACCTACAATTATAAAAGGAAAATATAATTTTTCCATCTTCAGTATTGTTGACAAGTGATTTGTAGGTCTTCTAATTGCTTCCAAATAAAAATCATAGTAAGTCAAGGAATACTCATTTTGTACCTCCGAAGTTCATCTCCACACAGTTTTCAACTTTATAGTTGTTCGGTTCTCCTTTATTCCAGTGTGTGTAGTCAAACTTGGAGCCATCAGTCCACTGCCACACTCCCTCCTGGAGGAAGAAACTTACACATTACTGATTTGTCTGTTTCAGTTATTTTTGTCACCGTTTTTCAAACCCAAAGGGTTTGAGCATGTATATACAGATCAGCCATTAGGTTACATGTAGGGAATAAGTGGCATTAGGTAGTTTAGAAGTCCACATCAAACCTATCAGCTCTCATTAGTGTCTAAATAATATATAATAACAAATGCCTCAATTGTGCAAATAAATTGCAAAACATATTATAAAAAAAGCACATATCAAGGAAAACAGTAATAAGACCCATCACAAAACACAATGCAAATACCATTTAAGAAGAATTAAATGGTAACTAAACCCCACCCAAATCTGTGGCACAAAAACCAGCCAAGATTGCCAGTGCAGCACCCTACTTTTCACCAATAAGTGTCAGGCTTCACCACAGATTTGGGTTTGGGGTTTAGTTACTCTTTAAAGAATGAAACTCTTTGTATAGTGTCCATTTGTATAGTTTTCATATGGTTAATTTCTCATTGACTGCTTGTTGATAGAATTATATATTCATTTGATTTGAATGTTTTGATTAAGGCTCTTAGGAGATGAAGTCTGTAGGCTATAAATATAGTCACTTTCTCGCTGTAACAAGAAGTTATTCCTCCTTGATGCTCACTGTTAATTGCACAAGGCATAGTTGCTTTAGATCCTGTGTATTGGTAAATATCTCACCTTCATCCCATCGAATCCCCCAATCCAGGTTCTTTTATTGGAGCCAGTCACTCTGATAATCACCCCTCTGAGGAAGTTGTGCTCCTCTAAACTGTGGATCGAGGCCAGATTCGCGCCATAGTTAATGCAGGCGCTCTAATGGGGGAGAGGCAAAGATATAAAGAAAAGGATTGAGGTCGAGAGATAAAATGACAGAGAGAAGGAGTGAGTAGGATGAGACAGAAATGCAGAGAGAAAGGAAGAGTTGGACAGAGGGGGATGAACAAATAATAGGAGAGAGACAAACACAGAGAATGGGATAGAGACAAGCATGACACAAGACAACATGACTTGAGTTGGTAACATACATGCACATTATGTACCGGCCTATAGGCCAATAACCTTAGGTTTCCCTCTGATGAATAATTAGCAGACATAGTAAATGGATTTTTTTGTTAACTAACAATAGAAGCCTAGAAAGAAATAATCCTCCTCTGTCTGAAATGTTTTGATCAACCAACATAATCACATAGTCAATCCAAACCAAACTCCTATCATGCATTGCCATGCATGATAGGAGTAACCGTTATTGTTCCATCAGGTACCTCTGCATCCAGCCAAGTCTTTTCATGGTGAAAGAAGGCGACACAGCGAGAGCCATCATGGGTCCAACCATCAGGACAGTGACGTACGTCATGTACTAGTCCTATGTTAGAGAGAAGATAACAAAGATTAGAGTCTCGGATTATAAATACTGCACATCAAATAACGTGAAACGTTGATTTTTAAATCATGTAACTTGCGTTTAAATTATGCAAATTATTATGAAACGTGAAAACTAGATAGTTTCAAGCTCGCCACGTGTTTTGTCTGTGTAGCTGACCAATATAACACCTTGAAGTGTCAAATCCTAGTATATCAATTGTACATTAACATCTATGAATTACCAGCATCTAGGCTAAACTATTGACAACATCACAAAAATACGTATATTCTAATATTCATGATTCTAGTCAGAGGACATAGCACCATCTGCTGACCAGAAGAGGAAACTGAATGAAACTGAATGAGCACCAAAAAGGAATGGAACTCCATGGCCATTGTCACCAAAACAGTCCTCTTTACAGACAAACCAACACATAGAAGCTGTCCACCATTTTAGTCTGGAGTCAGAAAGTGCCAACTACTGTACTTTGTGTATTCATGTTTTGCTCTGTCACATATGGAGGGTAGATTTTTTGTTTCAGTTACAAAACAGTCACAGTTGAATTCCTCATGGTCCCACAAGAGGGTTAAAAACTACAGAACACATTAAAAATATCATTTCAAAATGTTCTGTTGCATTTGGGAAGGCCATCAAGCTAATGACTGTCCACATGAGAAAAACAAATAAATACAACAACTAAAACAATTCAAGAGGAAATAATAGAGGTACAAACTTGTCAAGATTTCCTGTGAACACAAAGAACACAAAGAACACATTGTCAGTAATAAAATATAGTTTGAATTTGCTTTTCTTGCATTATTTTAACTCAACAGTCTTATTAATACAGTACATATATAGAGTAATGAAACTAACATTATGTGAAGTTTATACTGTATGTACTGTATATGATGATTATATGAAAAGTTAACTCATTGTGCATCGTCTATGCATCAATGTAATGCAACACAACTTGTGTCTCTCGAATGACTGGTCCCAGTAGTATTCCTTCTAACTGGTGAAATGAGAATTTGAATTTCCAATTTTCGGGGAGAGCAACAGTACTGCAGTTACTGGATTAAAAACAAGGACTCTCAACATCAGCAGTTTTAGGTATTTATGGTGTGTCATGAACCAGATATATTTCATTCACCATTTTTTACTGCACTAGTGGTTACTGGAGAAGACAAAACATGGAGAGTAAATACTGTGCAAGTGCCACAAAAAAGAGAAATAGTATATAGAAATGGAAATAGTATTTATTTTGCTTTTAATGTAATTTTAGTAATATTAAAAATATGACATTTTGTCAGGGAGGCCTTTATGGGACCAATTATATAAAAAATATAAACAATGTTAAAAATCACAATATTTGTGTAGATTTCACTTACATTATCTCCCATAACCAATCCGCTGGTCAAACAGAGGAGCATAACAAAATGAAAAACTGATGCCATCTGTGGAAAGATATTTTCGGCAAGATAAATATATTGTATATACACGGTTTTATCCAGAACAACTTAAAATGAATGTATCTGAACTTGAATGAGTGAAAGGGGAATTTCACTTTTAGGAATTCAACTTTTAGTTGGTCATTGTGTGTTTTCCTAAAAAAAACAATCCAAGATATTCGCACGTGGTTTCTTTTTTCAATGTACTCGCTCTAACTTCTCTCAAAAAATCCTGTCTGTCCTCTCTTAGTTCTTTTTCTATTTCTTTTCCTAGCACTGCACTCCATGACTTTACTATGATCACAGGAAAGTTACGGACACTGTGGTCCTAACCTTTGTCCTCGTTGTGATTGAGGAATTTAAGAGTATTCTACCGTTGCACTCATAAGTCGCTCTGGATAAGAGCAGGGGCAGTCTTATCATTAAGTAAAGGTAGGTGACTGCCTCAGACCCTGGCAGCCAGAGGGCCCCGCAAAAAACAAGAATAGAATTAATATAAACTTATTCTTTTATCAAGTTAAAATTAGAAATGTACATATTAAAAAACTCCTCTCTTTTTTATTACCATAAGAATCATTACAATCCCCAGTTATGGCCACCCCTTTACTCAGTCAGGCTATAGTGGACTATTCCACTTGACTGAGAGGGAAGTACAAATAATGAAGCGAAGCTCTTTTATCAAAGCATCAGCTTCTGCTACTGTGTGCTGCTATTAATGAGCAATGAGCTCAATGCAGTATGGAATGACATAAAAGTAGATTTTAGTTGAATTTGAAGTGAACACTGACTATAGGATAAAAATCAATAATCAGCCGAAATCAGGCTAAAGATCAAGAATCTTTACTGTAGCGATGCATAAAAATAGTTGATGTTATGATGCCAGGTGAGTATACCTTCAAAAAAATCTTACCTTTGTTCTGATGACAGTTGATACGATGAGGTTGGATTTGCAGCAACAGGTAGCAGGTTGTCTTGGAAAAGGAAACACAGTCTTTATATACCTTCTCTGGGTGCTTTGCCTCAGGAACAACACTAGCAGGATGTTCCTCAGAAGTTAAACAATGTCTAGACTAAGCATATTGAGGGGTTTGCTAAAGGGGTATGTCACCTAGTTAAAATTGTTTTAGTTGTAGTGACAAAATCAACCTCAGGCCAGTTTCATGCTTTTTTCTGGTACAAAACCACTTCAGTACAGAACATTCATGTCCTGTGTTTGACTATGTCAATGGAAAGTAATACATGTGTGTTTGGTATTATGGCTCAGCTCTTGAGGGTATTTCCTGTAGGCCTATCTGATGACTCACGTATGCAATAATCTAAAATACATACAGTATACACATGAAACACATGGCATTTCATCTTCATTCCATTTCATACGCCTATACTGCTGCAGTGGCAGCAGTGTACCAACATTGAGAAATGGAGTATGGGGTTTAAACAGGCCGTCAAATGAGCGTGTTGATGATTGTTGTGAGCCAAGGAGTCAATTGGCATGAGCTGATGTTACTGTGAGTGCGCAACTACCATGTCCTGCCTGAAGTTATGCTATGCTCCATTTCAGCGCGGAACACTCACATCATTGGTTTAACCATTTTATTGCAGCAGTTTACTGCAGAGTTTGAAAACTCACACCCCGGAAACAGCACCTCTGGTTTGTTTTTCTGTCCTGGTAGAAACAATTTTTGTTTTTTAGTTTGGCTAATGATAAAACTGGATGAAAACTTAAACTTAAGACTTGCTTCTGTTCTGTCAGAAATATGCTCTTGACATCAAATTGAGTCGATTGAGCCTTTACAACTTCTTAGCTTGAAGACTCTCCTCACGACAAGGATGTAATGGCATATTACCAACTAGCTACAGTAAAAGTTGAATTTATCAAACCTGGCCGACAGCCTGTGATGCATTACATGGGAGAGGGAAATCTATAGTTATAGTAGTCCTCTCATGCCAATGTCCTCTCATCCCAAAAATGGTGAGTAGTAAATTCCAGTAAATTCCTTTTCCTAGGATGTGGCAATTATTAGTATTTATGGTGATTCTGGTACTTGGAGGTGATTGATTGATAATAATAATCAAGAATGCTGTGAAAAAAGAATGAGGTCAACAGAAACCGTAGGTGGGTAGCACTGCTTCTACATTGTACACTGCTGCTGAGGTTTGTTTGAGTAAAGCACGGAACCCCAAAGTATACATGTGTATCAGGGTTATGATAGTATTGCCTTTTTGTGTTCAGACTCATGCTTTTCTCGAGTTTTTTAGTTTTAGTTTAGTTTTGATTTTTAAGAAATGTATAGTTTTTATGTAGTTATGTTTAGGTTAATGGTTTAGTATTTTAATAGTCAGACCAGTGAGAAATGTGTTGGTAAGATCTGTACAGACTGAGAACTGGCTTTGGATGGACATAGTCTGTATCACTGTATTGATGGATGATCTGTGCTATTTCAATCATCTCCAAATTTGGTGTGCATCATGTCTGGACTCCCATGATTAAAAGTTATCAAAAGATTTTTTTGTACTCCATATCGTTTGGCCGCTATAGGCCAATCAATTTTAGGGCGTGGCACATATTTTCAACACTCATGAAATTCAACACACATCATCAGGTCTTTACTCCTGGTTAGGCAACAAAATATGGAGCGTTTTGGCCCATAGGTGTCGCTACAGAAATAATATAACTTTAAATAGCCATACACATTCATTGTATTTATTTCTCAGTCATTGTATACAGTACAAACTCCATTCAAATTTCAAAATGCTCATTATGGCATACTGATCAACCATCCCTAAACTCATAATGATGACATGTATAATTTATGAGTTATAAAACATGTTAGTCAATGGAGCTCCCTTCACTTCCATTTTATTATAGTTTCTCTCCTAAATGTATCAGACTTGCACATTGGTCCACATCACTCATTTACCCCAGAGGTCATCAGGTGTTTGCACCCCGTCACTGCCACCTGTGGCTATACTGTTTTGTTTTATTATATATATTTAGATAGCAGGAAACATTGCGCTGCCATATTAATAGACTTAGCAAAGTTTGATAAAGTTGATCATTCTCTACTTTTTGAAAAGATTGAAGCTGGTTTCAGAGTTACATATATGACAGGCGTCAGTGTGTGAGGATGGGGGGAGCCCAATCTGGACTCCTGCCTGTTACAATGGGCGTGCCGCAGGGATCCATTCTGGACCCTGTCCTGTTCACCATCTATATCAATGAAATTGTGTCTTCCCTGCATGGTTGCCTAATTCATCTCTGATTCTGTTCAATTAGCCATCGAGAAATTGCAACTTTCCTTTAATGCACTGCAACATGCTCTTATTAAAGCCCATATGTGTAGAATTTGAAAATTGTTGATTTTGGGGACTCCTAGTGGTAGTGCCAAAAAAAGACACTGTCACAAACATCTTTGCAAACTCTTAGCAGCGTTTGTGATACCCCACTTCATACAGCCACAATATGTAAACAAAATACTGCTGCAGATAACTGTAGCTCAATCATTAGTTCCTATATTATTCCTAATGACAGCATTGTACTATGAAGTAGTTTGCTATTGTGAGAATTCGAG
>NW_027282217.1:47500-60000 GCF_046629955.1 Centroberyx affinis
AACAATTGCTGCAGCAACTTATGAGACATAATTGAGCATGGGAATGGCCATCATATACTTCCATTATAATGTTCTAAGCCCTTATACACTCTAAACTTTCAAAATTTGAATAGGCACCTAACCAAAACACAATGTTTATTACAGATTTATTACTAGAAAAACTTAACACACAGTGCTGAGCTGCATCTCAAATTAATCTTCAACCCTGGTCCTTCAGAGCTTGTGTTGAAGACTTAGTTCTCACCAACCGATTAATGTACCACAAACAAATAAATGGTCATAATTCCTAGTGTGTGTGTGTGTGTGTGTGTGTGTATGTGGGGTCAGGTTTTTGAGCAGCTATTTGAAAGAGGCAACAGTAAAGGTAAGTGTCATGGAAGTGTGACACTTTATAGCCAATAAATAAAACTTAAAGTGATATAAGTATATTATTACATTATCGGCTCCAGTTATTACATTTTCATTAATTTTGTAATAACCAGCCAATAATGTAATAACTTATTACATAATGCGCAAAAAGTTATTACGTTATTGGTTCAGAAAATGTATTACATTATTGGCCAGTTATTACATTATCGACTTTTATTACATTCAGAACGGAAAATTTATTATGTTAGCCTACATGTTATGCATAGCACCCAAACTTTTGGAGCAGAAATTATGTCCTTTTGGCTTAAACGTGCTGTATGTAGCGTTCATAAGCATTTAAGGATCAACGTCCCATGTCCTTGAGTGTGTAGTATCCAGCACAGTGCCTTGCATAATGTTTCAGAAATGCAGGGGCTGCTGCGGCATCCAAATGTTACTCTGACAGAGAACTACATCTTTTCACGCCACTTGATGCTAAAGGTTTGCCATTGAGAAGGGTGGATGGACATAACTTTAAACATGCCGAGCTATGCTTTTTTTCCGGCTAATTTGATGAGCTTGAGCATTGTCTACTATAGCATATGTAGCAAGTGAAAAGATGGGAAGAGGGATGAGGCTGTTTATATTAGGTGTACTATCATCATTAGGGGCAGACAGATCAACAATAAGGTTGCTTGAATATTTGTGAGTTACGGCACCATTTGGACTTATGACTAACGACTATATCGGGTTCTATCTCATCTCTTTTAGGACAGGCTGTAGGTTCTTACCCTCGCAGGAGATTTTGGGACCGTAGCACAAGCTAGCTTAAAAAACCTTGGACCAGACCAGTAAGAACATAATGAATATCCACCATCCACACGAACGGCATTTTCGACCACCGAAAATGGAGCTTTCTGAAAACGCTCTCCAAAGTGGATACATTTGAAAACGCTGGTTTCGTGTTGTAGTGTGGACGGGGAAAACTGAGCTTTTCTAAAACGCTGACGTGAGATTGTCTCAGGCGAACTATATTGCCTGGCATTGATGAAAGATAATTTTTTTGTCAGTCATTTCCATGTGCATGGGAGCCTACCTGCCAAATATGGTTGCTGTAGGACTTATGGTGTCTGAGCTACAGATATTTTTAGCAGAGAAAAAGCAAAATCCAAGCAAATACAATAGGGTTCCAGCACGATTTGGGTACTTCCTCTGAGCTTTAGGCAGGTCTCGCACATTGATGGGATGTGACTACTTTTTCGCTTTCCCTTTGCTGGTCAAGTTGTGCGGTGTGGGCACACTGACCTTGAGTGGCTGTCTCCACAGTAGCTTGGTGTTACCTCCTGGATCATTCTTAACGGGGTGTGAAGAGCAGCTTTGGGACACAGACTAATGTATGCATGAAAGATACCCAGACAGTACAGTTCAGAGCCTGTTGACCAGTGAAATGTCTACTGATAAGGGCTAAATCTATCACACAGCCAGTCTAACTATATATCAAATTCTTGCTGCTGTAGCTGAAAAAGATTTGTGGTTTTCATGGAATTAAGTATCCCTGTATGACATGGCCAAATCAGAGATAAGTGTCTGCTCTGCGTTCTGAATACACTTCACAAATGGTGTCCCTGTACACACTGAATGCAACATTAAATCCAGCCATGGTCAGGTTCTTTGATAGCCTTGGATCACTCTCTTTAAGAAAAACTGAAATACCCCTACAGTCAACGAGCAGCACCTCACTATCGGAAGCACAGCAATATTTTAAAAGAGCAAGTTCAGTCAGGAAACTTTAGCGGGCTTTAGCTGATTGGTCTTTTAAATGACACATACTTGCTCACTGTTTACCTTGCTGTGTACTCCTGCTGCTGTTCTCTGCTGTCATGAGAGGCTGCTTTTGTTCACCCCCCACTTAAATCTACCATTATACTGGGAGTGGTAACCTTTTTTTTCTTTACCAAATGACGTCCTTGTACATGGTTCCATCTCTGTGGACTGAGATTTGTGCCACCAGAGATTCAAACTGAATTTGAATTGTTCTGAATTTGTATGTGACCAGTGAAATTGAATGCTGTGATTTCAATCAAAATTTTTTAATACTGAATTTGTAATTTTTCACCATTCAGTTTAAATTAATTGAAAAACAGTTTCAAAATTAATGTTATACTTAGTTCAAATTTGCCACCTGTATTCAACCTTTCAAAACCTCAAATTCAACACTGAAAAAGCTTTCCGATTGTGTCACCATCTGGGTACTTAGGAAAAGCAGTAACTGCGGGTGCGTTGGCGGGGCTAGCTTGAGGTGCATTGTGTTTTACCAGCACTGATCTTTGCTTCTGTGTACTTTACCTGCAGCTAATGTTGGATTGGACAAACATTGCTGGCAGGCCCGGATTAACACAGTGTGGTGCCCTAGGGTGGCTCACTTGAAGTGCCCCCCTCCTTCCACTTAACATGCAAAAAAGTGAAATGTACTATGCCAATAAAGGCCATAGATTTACATTAGCGTAAACTAAACTACAGGTTCAACACTCATACTACAGACAAATGTAAGACACAATGTACTAAACAACAGATCACTTTACACCATAGATTGACTTGAGCCTACAAATGCCATTTTAGGCTTTACACAGAGCTATACTATATCAAATTTGAATGCAACTCACATCCCAGACAGATTTAAAGATATCATGCTAAAAATCATTGTTTCCACCATAAATTTTCAACGACCTGAATGAAGACTAAATGCCAAACCATTACAGAGCATGATCATAATACAGGCGACCCGTCAATCATTAGGAACACAACCCTGTTTTAGAACTGTTATATCCCGTTAATGACACAATTATTTTGAAAATCGCCATAAGGAAACACATCAGATGAACACATTAGAAGAAGTGAAATTAGCTACTGAGACCATAACCTCTCGTCGACCGTGGTTACTCATTTATTAATCTGATTTTTGTTTTGTTTTGTTTTGTTTATTAATGTCCTACTTTATTGTCTTGGTTATTGTATAATTGTCTTCTCAAAAAATTTTTGAATAAAAAAATAAAAATAAAAAAAACCTCTTGTCGAAGAAATGTATTGACTTCATATTGACTTTATATTGTGACTGAGAATTTGGGTTTGTGGTCCCATTGACTTGCATGGATTTGGGCCGGGTTTGGAGTCTTTTTGGAGCCAGCCTCTAGTGGAAGTTAGATGAGTTACCACCAGCCACCACTTCATTATTGGCTTCAAAATTCACCCATGGTTTTGGCCACTTGGTGTGAACATGCCATGTGGACAGATGCACCTACAGGATAGGGATTATTCCTTTTAGGTGTGAAAACAATTTTGATACAGTCCAACCCAAAGAGAGGAAATTATATGTGTGCAATGTTTTGTTGGTTCATGGCAGGTTGTTTGGGTTTTTAGCCAAATTACAGCAAAGAGGAAAGAGTTTACCGACCCTAGCTTGTTTGGTATTGTAATCGTTGCCGCTGTCAAAAAGGCAGTAGTGTGGAGTCATTAACGGTATTCTTTTAGGAAGCCACTATGTTTTATATGTTTCAGCTTGACGCAAGCTGAAACATAGAAAACATTGCTGTTAGAACTCCGTTTCAGCTACTGCTGTAATAGTTACCATGTATGTGCATTTGCAGATTCAGTAGAAGAATGTAAGTGGAATCAACTAATTCTTGTGTGTGTGAGAAAGAGACAGAGTGTGTGTGTGTGTGTGTGTGTGTGTGTGTGTGTGTCAGTGTGAGACTGTGCTGTGCTACTGTCTGTCTCTCTGTTCCTCCACCATCTGCCCCCCTCAGCCAGACTTCTCACTGTTGAATGATGCTAAATAGATCCAATTCTTCCTTTGATCAATTTCCTCTTCCCGATGAACAGTTAACCAATGTCCCTTCATAAGGTTTAGAAGGTTGTGATGTCTTGCTTAGACTACTGTAATGCACTAATGCACCTGCCTTAACTAATTAGCATTAAATTGACTTCAGTTCAAAATTCTGCTGCGAGATTATTGACTAGAACTAAACGCATGTCCCATATCTCCCCTGTGCTGGCCTCCTTACACTAGCTGCATGTGCATTTTAGAAATGATTTTAAAATCCTCCTATTTACTGTATACACTGCCAAACCTTTAAACCTGTGGCCTCTCAGGTCGTCTAACCAAGGCCTTCTGGCTGTCCCAGCATCTAGACTGAAGTCTAAGAGTGACAGAGCCTTTGCAGTAAAGGCCCCTAAACTGTTGAACTGTTGTCCTGCCAGTGTGAGAACAGCTGAATCTGTTGACGTTTTTAAATCACCTCTTAAAACTCATCTCTACGGTCTGATTATGTTTGCCTCTCTTATAATTTAATTATTTATGTATTCTTATTTATTTTATTGTTTTATTGTGTGTACCTTTTATTGTTTTATATTGCACTGTGTGTATTGCTTTTATTGTTCTAATTTTTGTGTAAAGCACTTTGTAAACTCTGCTTTTTGAAAAGTGCTATACAAATAAAGTTTATCATATTATAGATTATCTCTCTCTCTCTCTCTCTCTCTCTCTCTCTCTCTCTCTCTCCGGGTACACAACAAGACAGCAATTCATCCAATGCAGATGTCAAAGAGGCTTATCAAGACAGCAAGTTTGACCCCTCAGGCAGGTTTGTTTTGGTACAAGGGCAAATGTACTCTGAATATATTAGTGAATATTCACGTGCCCAACTTTGATGATCATCTGTTTATTCAGAATGTTTTTCTTAAAATTGTACAATCATCAGGAAGGCTTTTGGTGGGAGGTGATTTAAATTTTTGTTTAGATACAGTGCTAGATAGCTCTTCAGATAAGCCTTCCCCTCTTACCAAAGCCGCTAAACATACTATTTCTTTCATTATTTGACTGATGTTTGGAGACAGATGCACCTACAGGATAGGGATTATTCCTTTTATTCTCACTTACATGGCACTCACATTGATACATTTTTGTTGTCCACTCAATTGCTTCATAGTGTGTTAGATATTGAATATCTCTCTCTATTATTGAGTGACCACTCTCCCCTGGTATTATCCATTTCCATCCCTGATAAGGTGAATGGATCATATAGGTGGAGACTAAATCCTATTCTATTGAAACAGCCTGCATTTTGTACATTCATTAGAGAACAGATTGATATTTTGACCCTAACAAATAAACCCTCTGCCCATAGTAGTCTCATTTTATGGGATGCCTTGAAGGCCTACTTGGTAAAAAGGTATATAAAAGGTTTGAAGAGGGAGCGTGGTACCGAGCTGAATGTTCTTGAATCTGAAATTCTCACAAAATATACCAAAGGGCTCCAAATAAAGACTTATGTAATGTTTCCCAGAATCTTTCTCTCAAGCTATTATTACAGTCATTCACAAGAAAGGGAAAGACCCCTTAAAATGTGCCTCCTATGGGCCAATTTCCCTTCTTAATACTGACTACAAGCTGGTCCCTAAAATGCTGTCTAAGAGACTGGAGACTCGCCTCCCCCTGCTGGTTAATCCAGATCAAGCAGGCTTTATAATTAACAGACTGTCCTCCAATAATCTTAGAAGATTCTTCAATATAATCAATTTAGCTAATAAAAATAAAATACTGAGTGCTGCAGTTTCCCTTGATGAAAAGGCTTTTGATCGGGTCGAGTGGCCACATTTATTTCAAGTTCTGGAGAATTTGGCTTTGCCACTATGTTTATCGATTTGATAAAATCTCTTTACAAGACTCCCAAAGAGCCCCTAAAAAACGATCCCATAGGTCATTTGTACAAGAAGCTTATTGCGACCTATAGTTAAGTTTTAAAGTTAAGCGACCTCTAGCGGTCGTGTAAATAACGACAATGTGCTACGTTGGTCTGCGTCCACGTCACGTGACTGTCAAGTTTCTCTCTCAACACTGAAGTAGCATGGTGGAAAGTAAGGGTGTTGTGGTCGGGGATGGTGGATGGGCGTATACGTTTGCCTTCGATGTTGGCGACCGGGGTCCGATAACCATAACCCAAGTTGTTTTATTTGCCTAAACTTTACCATAACCTTAACCCTAACCTTAACCAAACTTGTTTTACTTGCCTAAATTTAACCAAAGTGGTTTTAATTGCCTAAATTTAACCAACCTTCGGGACGTAATTCAATTTGTGGCAGAGGAACGTTTTCAAAATCATCGAGGTTGTGTTCATTTCACGTATTTTTGTGAGATCACGTTGGAAACGCTCCTGTGGGTCATTGAGATCACGTTGGAAACGCTCCTGTGGGTCGTATTAGAGGGTAGGAACAAACAACCTATGTGGTCGTATAGGTTGGAGGATTTGTTGCTCCCAAAACTAAAATTGTCACTATTGGGACTACTTCCAGTCTCTTCCCTCTTCATAGGGGGAATAGACAGGGATGTCCGGCTAGCCCCTCTTTGCACTTGCTATCGAACCGCTGGCTGAGGCTATGCAACCCCAATATATGTGGCTTTGACATTTATATAATACTCCTATATCTAACTAACCCAGAAGGCTCCTTTTTTCATTTACAGAAGTTGTTAATGTCATACAGCTTTTTTTCTGGATACAAGGTTAATTTCTTTTATAGATTGATTCAATTTAACTTTTTACATCAGCTCTTCATCACTCCGACTAGATTGCACACATACAATTCTAATATCTCATCCCTAGGTATGGTTTGGATGAAGGAACATTCCTACATTCCACTTGGCTGTGCCCTTAACTTTTTTGGCAAGGTGTTTGATATACCCTATCCAATATTCACAGGGTTTCCCTCCCAAAGGACCCGGAGATTTGTTTATTGGGTTACCTCACTAAAACTAATCTCAGGAGCGGTTTTATTAGCTATTGCCAAAAAATTTGAATACTGTAAAAATGTATACATTTTCTGTTTGATTTTATAATGGACCACATGAGTGTTAGCATGCTAGCATACTGAACATTGCCCATACACCAGTATTTGATGTTAAGTGCATGCGTGAATTGCAGATGTAAATGGGGTCAAAGTGAAAATAAACTACACAGATCTTGGAGCCACTGATTTTTTTGTGCTTATAAAAATGATGCTGAATGTTCCAGACATAGATTTCCCGTTGAAACATTATACATTTAGTAGTATGCATTACAGTATAGTATATTATAATATTACCAATAGGTCCGTGACATATTCATTGAGAAGGATGTCATTAACCGAGTTCAACAGGTTATATGGACTGCTCTTGTATGTAAAAGCTTTATAAATGCATAGTTTTAGAAATGTCCTCGTTGGTAATTTTAGTCAGCAATATGCAACATTTGAGGTGTCATAATAAATAACAGTTCAGTGTTCACCATGCAATACCCCAGAGAAAGAAAGACTACACATTCGCAACTGATTAGTTACAGTACTGTAACATCAATAGCAGCGGCAGTCCCGATCAGCCAGACAGAATGTACACATCTGCAATGGATGAACTGCCATCTTGTTGGAGAGAGAGATATTAATGCCGTTATGAAGAGACGCTGTTTAACTGTTCATTGGTAAGAGCAAAGTGATCAGAAGGAACGATTGGTTCCATTTAGCAGGACCAAGGAGCAACTCATTTCTATCCTCTGCTTTCCTACCGTCCCTCTGGTGTTGCATCATGCTGCTCTGGCCTCGTCATTCAAGTTCAACATGTGGGCTACCCTGTTAACTATACAGAATACAGACATATTGGTAGAAACCAATGTTTATGTTTATGTATTTAACAAACATTATAGAGTTTTGATCAGTACTCTGACATGATTATAATTTTGACCCCAGGTAATTAGCCGGTTGTGGGCATACACTCCACTGACGCAGCACAAAAATTGATTGGAGATGAGTGTCTTGATGTGATCCTGCTTTTTGCTGTGGTTCAACACATGAATGTAAACTGCAAGCTTTATATGGTGGTTTGATCAGCATTTTTAATTTAACGTACAGCCATAATTGTGGTGGATTGCATACAAGGCAATGGCAGGCTATTACCATAAAACATTACATTGTGTGCATTTCTCTGTGCCCACAAAAAACTACCAAATGCACAGTAACCTACTGTAGTTTCCCTTATCTTTGTTTTCTCTTGGTGTTTTTTGTTAAATAATTACTTTATGAAAGACTTAAAGAAAGAAAAGAGTTCAAGAAATTGACTTCCCACAAAACTTGCAATCTTGAAATAAACTCCTGACTCCTGTAACGTATTGACTCATGTAGGCTAGGTTTGCTATAAATAGATAAACTACAGAAGATGGATATCTAAGATATTAGAGTTTCCAGCAACCCATTGTACCATTCAAGCAATGTTCGTTCAATCCAACATTAGCTGCATGTAAACTACACAGAAGCAGAGAAGAGTGGTGGTAAAATAAACGTTCCTCCATAGTGCTGTAAGACCATTTGTCAGTGTTGTTGCAATGCACATCTCCATTGTACCATAACATCTCCATTTTTATCAAGTTGTGGACAGAGAACATGTCCATGGCTTTTTGTTAAACTTCCATAGTCCTATACTCTTCAGTTCATGCTACAGCAGATCCACACAGTAATTAACACATTTGGCTTCCTTGACGTCATTCAACAAGAACAAGACACCTGCTGACAGCTGTTTGTGTTTGAACAAGGTTAGCAAAGAGTAATATGTCAATTTAAAATTCAGTGTTGAAACCTTTTAGCAATTGTGTTTACAGATCAAATATTTGTCTTTTTTCTTTTTCACTTTAGCAAGAAGTTTACACAGATGTCAAACATCACATCACTAGTTAAATGGAATGCATATTACTGCATTTCTGTCATTTAAGTTAAAAAATAATAAACTTTATTCGTATAATCACAACTAAGCCTTGAATTTTAATTTACCACAAAGCTAATGCGATAGCTGAAAAAATTATTATTTTTTTCTATCACAGTCCCCTTCGTACGACATTATGGATTAATCTTTGGTGAGGTTATAATCACTCACACATTGTTCCACTTCACAATTAAGTGCAAAGCCTTGAAGATCCAGCTCAAGTTTCAGTATATGTTCAATTATGGCACAATACAAAATTATTTGAAGATGTTTTATGTGTTTCTAAACACAAGCAGCCTTTATGTAGACATGAAAGTGCTCTTAGTTAAATGTGAAGCATTCCTATTTCAATATGCTATGCTTTTTACTGTCACATTTATGCCCATTTGTTTGAAGGTTTCTGAGCGTATGCACTCCAAGTGGATGGTTTTGTCCTCGTTTTTTTTGCACTGGCATTGCTGGGTTTGATAACAGCCTCCCAGACCATCTGAGTCGTTTTGCAGATTTCACGCATAGAGAGCTGGCCCTGATGTGTCATGAGTGCCACTTTTTCTTCTAAACCAGGTCTATTCCCACCCTGAAAGAATGCCCTCCTTCAGTGTAATACTCTTGAGGATGTTCCAAGGAACTGTTTGGTGTCGGTGGCAGAGATTTTTGCCAAAGTTCGCCCTCGGGGCTGGACCAAGTGTCTGAGTCATCATCCACTTGTACATCTCCTGATGCCATGAAGGTTTTGAACACATTGGATGGCAGTCTGGAGATTGGCTTTTTGTCCAATGAAGGAAAGGAGTGTGAAAGCTTTCTTCTCTGTAGGAGGATTGGTTCAGGCATCTGTGAGAGTTGGGACAGGAAGTTGTTCTGCTTGAGTGTTTTGTGCTGTAGCCATTCAAGTTGTGAGCGTCTCTGTGGATTCACTCACTTGCTCTTTTGTGTCGTGATGGACACAAAGAATGTGCTTCTGCTGGGTCCTGGTTAGAACAGTTAGTGACATGACTGTAGCGTTCCTCTGTCACTGTGCTGTAGCCTGGGTTTGAGAGGGGAGCCTGCCTCCTCACTTCCAAGTACTGACAAGAACAGAGAGGAGGACTGGTTTTGGAGTGATCAGATGAGTCTGAATGCTCTGGCTAGTCATGTTCTGAACAAGAAGAGGACTGTTGGTCAGAGAAGCCATGAGTTGAAGAATGAATGAAATTTCAATTGCAAGGCACTCCATGTCTGTCGTCAGAATGGAGGGAAGTGTAGATTGAATGAACAAACTTAAGGCGTTGCTTGGTATAGAACATCTGGGGTTGCCTGTGGGGCTATGTGGTAGCACTTTTCAGTGTAGCTGGGTCAACTTACTGGCCTTAAAGGAATAGTTCACCCAAAAATGAAAATTCTGTCATCATCTACTCACTCTCATGCCAAATGAAACACAGGTGAAATTTGTTAGTCCATATAACACACAGGGAGGTTGCAGCACAACTTGGTAGCAGCCTTCACCAAAACAACTGAAGTCAATGGGGACCTGTTCTTTAGAGCTCCAAAACAAAAACAGCCAAACAATCACACTGTGAATAGAAAGACCTATACACCATTATTTGTTGCAAATCAATCAGCTGTAGTTCAGATTTGCACTAAATTATGGTGTAAATATAGTGTAGGTCTTTTTGGAACTCTGAAGAACTGGTCCCCACAATATTCCCTGATCGTCAATAACTCTCCTTTGTATCTCACGGAAGCGAATGATATTGTTGGCTATGACCATATTGATGATTTCCATCTCTTGCTCTTCTGAAAATAGCCGTCTTCTGCCTCCATTAGGTGGTCGTCTCTCAGTTCTGCAAAAATAGAAGTACTGAAAAATAGAAGTACTGATGGGATTAAACATACATTTTACAAAATAGGAGCATACAGTAACTCCAAATTAACTGTATGTGATATGGTACAGTAATACGATGCATTTCAGACAGCATACAGTACAATAAAGCAAACTGCTACAATACATGTATGTGCTGTAACAGTACAGAGTACAGCACTCCAAAGTTACAGTAGAGAGCAGTATGTAAATTACCTACCTATTATCCTCTCTGAAGGTCCGGATCAACTAGAGTTGCACGAATCTCATCAGAAACTATTTGTGCTCTTCTTCTTCTTCTTCTTCTTCTTCTTCTTCTTCTTCTTCTTCTTCTTCTTCCTCCTATCTCCTCTACCTCTACCTTCAGGTCTTTGTGGATCCATTGTTCCACAACAAGTGAACTGACCCATGGCCCTTTTATCTATCTATCCTGAGGTGGTGTGTGAACAATTTTGACTCTTAGTGTTTGCACCTGGGGAATTGTGTGTTAATTGGGTTCAAGCTGTGATGACTTGAGTTAATGATATTGAATGCCAGTGCTTTCTAAATGAGCACATGGTGCAGCCAGTGATATATGAAGGGATTTGTGTATAGAGTTTTTCACAAAAAGTTCAACAAATCTGAATCATGTGTGGAAACAGGGGAATAGTGTTTATAGTTTTGGGAAATGGGTCTGTCTTTTGGTAGATGGCGTCATGGTTTGGGATGTTTAGTTAATAGACCCAGTTATAGTGTGTAAGCGATCAAGAAAAACTGTAATACTGACACTTCTAACCTACTGATTATTAGGTGTTATTATTAAAGTAATTGTTATCACTATAATGATCTCAAATTGATCGCTTGTCAGCTTAATCTTTCTGGAATGAATTTAGCAACATTTACCACAAAGCATTTCATGCAAGTACAGTTTGGGCTTCTGCTCTAAGGAGAAATAGCGCCACCTGGAGGTGGAACTGTGAGTTGCTGAATTCAAATGTTCAGGCTCTTTTGTCATTGAATCTTAGTTATGCATGTAACTGATTATTATTTTATAGTGTGAGTAATAGAAAAGCCTGAATAACCTTAATACTAACCTCACACCATAAAAATATGTAGGGGATGTCCTCCCTCGTGTATAGTATTAATGTAAGGAATACAGGATCTTTACACACAGTGTCACTGATTATGAAGATTTATTATTTGACATAAGGTGGCACAAGTGATAAGATAAATATTCCTACAATGATTAAAAAGCTGTCTCATATCACTCTCACAAACGTAACTATCAATTTGGGATGTCAACTAATAATTGGATAATTATTAGTGAAATTGTAATACTAATAGTTCATCTTAATTAAACTACAACATTATACATTTAGTTATATTTATTACTTAGTAGTTTAAAATCATAATATTGATCATTTAACTAAGGGTTGAGGCATAACAAACATTTGTTGAATAAGAGTTAATTTGTGTTAATTTAATTTTATGAGCACAAACTATGTACATGCATGTGTGTATGAACATGGGTGTGTGTGTGTGTGTGTGTGTGTGTGTGTG
>NW_027282217.1:65000-126398 GCF_046629955.1 Centroberyx affinis
AGAGAAGGAGTGAGTAGGAGGAGACAGAAATTCAGAGAGAAAGGAAGAGTTGGACAAAGGGGGATGAACAAATAAAAGGGAAGAGAAACAGAGAGAATGGGATAGAGACAAGCATCACACAACAACATGGCCTGAGTTGGTAACATGCATGCACATTATGTACCGGCCTGTGGGCCAATAACCTTAGATTAGATAAATAATTATTACACATAGCAGATGGAATATGTTTTAAAAACTAACAATGGAAGTTATGTTCAGTATCAATGTGCTTAATCAAATGTGAAGTTAATGCAGTTTATGAAGACTTGAAATAGATTTGATCTTTTTCTGAAGGATTCTGTTAGCAACAAACTGTATTAGAGCATTGTCAGAAATACAGTATGATAGGAATAACTTATTGTTCCATCAGGTACCTCAGCGTCAACCCAAATCTTTTCACTGTGAAAGAAGATGAAGCAGCGAGAGCCATGCTGGGTCCAACCATCAGGACAGCCATTTGCTAGAGCATAGAAAGAAGAACAATGTAACGAGTAGAGTCTTGGATCACAGATACTTGGGAGAAGATAAAATGGAAATAAAAATTGTGTATATTTTCAGTTACAAAATTACAAATTATAATTAACATTATTATTTAAGGTTTTTAAGTTATTTAAGTAGATAATAGACAATTATTCTAGCTTGCAGTCAAAAACGGCTTCAGCTGTTCACCTGCATAATTCATAATTATAAGATCTAATTATGATTCTCTAATAATCTTTTGCTCTGTCACATACTGTATGAAGATCAATCGATTTTCTTTTGTTTCTGAAGACTACAGAAATAGTTTAACTGCACTACTATGATATGCACAAGTCATCATCATATTTATACGGCACAACTCTACACAACTCTGGTCGCAATTTGGAGGGAGCAACAGTGCCGCAGTAGTGAACTGTTGTGTGCAGTGACTGGAGTAAAAGTAATAGTAAAAGCCATGGCAATATGCAACTTTAGGCATTATGGTGTGTCACTGAACCAGATATCATTTGTTCCATTTACCCAACTAGTGGTTATTATGAAGACAGAACATGGGGAGTAAATATTCTACAGGTGCCAAAAAACCAAACAAAAAAAACAACAAACAAAAAAAAAGATAGGCTCTCATATTCTTTCATATTTATTTCATTTTTAAAGTAAGTGTAGTAAAATTGAATTTGTGAAATTTGACCAGGAAGCTCTCATGGGACCCAATATAAAAAATATGAAATATTAAAAATAAAAAATAAAATGTCGATTTTACCTGTAGTTTCTCCAATCATCAGTCCGCTGGTGAAGCAGAGGAGCATAAAAAAATGAAAAACTGATGCCATCTGTGGAAAGACATATTAGACAAGGTAAGTACTGTGTATTGTAACATGTAGAAATTTGACTTTTAGGTGGTTTTCTTAAATTGTAGGTCTTCTTCAGGGCTTTAAACCGTTTCGTTTAAAGCCCTGAAGAAGACCTACAGTGGTCGAAACATGTTTTTTTTTTTTTAATGATTTAGCCACTACAATAAAGGCTTTTTAAACAAAAAAAATGTTTGGAGGTTTAAGTTTAGGCTAATAAGAATAAATCAAGAAGATATACATAAAACAGTTGATATTTCGATGGAAAATTCATTTTGATAGGTGGGCAGTAAGTATTTGAAATCTTACCTTTGCTTTGATGATGATACAGTGAGATTGGATGAACAGCAGCAGGTAGCAGGTTGTTTTGGGAAAGGGAAATACAGTCTTTATATACTTTCTCTGGGCGCTTTGGCTCAGGAATGTAAAGTGTCATCTTCATGGCAGAGGACCAAGGGAATTCTTGAGACAAGGAAATACATGCATTTATTTTTTTCCCACAGTGCAGGCGAGGGCATCACACAGCAAATTCAGGTTCGTTTTATGAGCAAAGTTTTCCGGCTGGGCAGTGTGTGGACCTTCGGGCCAATCACAGTGCTTAAAAACAGAAAACTCAAAAAACTCAAAAAAAAAAAAAAAAAACTTTAATCTGAGCCGCGGAGCTGACAGGTTGTGTTGTGAAAATGTCCAGAAAGAATGAACTAGACAATCTTCCCTATTTTCAACCAAATGTGAGAACAACGTGTTCAAGTTCACCCTGTGGTTTGGTCACTGTGACACATGTGTGTGCAAATGATGACATTAAAATCAGGATGCTCCTTAGAAATTAAACAAAATCATGACAACTAAGCATTGGGGCTTGTTAAATGTCAATTTACATTATTTTAGTTGTGCCAGTTTCATCACCCGTTTCGGATGTTATCAGCTGATTAAATGGCCGTTATCAGTTGTCATCAGGACCATAGATATGAGGTAGTATGGTCTTGCTCTACCTCCTAGTTGGCTCAGTAGGCTGTTATCATCTATTGGTAAGCTGGATCACCGCAGAGACTGGCTACGTTGGTCTGCGGCCACGTCACATGACGTTTCTCTCTGCGGCGAAAAAAAAAGGCTGACATTCCTTTTTTTCTCAGTGGAAAATGCAATACTTTAAGATAGTTTCTGCATTAAAATGCATTTTGATAACATTTCTAGCAAGAAATGTGCATTTTATTTTCATAATCTTCGTTCAGTGAATGTATATGATGTTTAGTTTGTTAGTTATTACAAAGATTCATTCAGGCTTTTTTACTGTTGCTATGGTGGTTGCTATGCACGCTGCTATCGCTGAAACCACAGTTGTAGTTCTTCCGGTTTGCGAAGTGGTCGTAAAAAGATATATCTACTGAATATATCAAATATCTAGTGCAGCCAAAGTAGTAATTACACTGCATCTATATGATCTATGTTAAGAAAAAGTAAAGATGTTGATTTATTTCAGATATTTTAGCCAAAACAGGAGTCGACACACAAACACGTTGGATGACGTGGCTCATGGAAGGGCATTGCGGGTGGACTTGGTGCGTTCGACTCCTGTTTTGGCTAAAATATCTGATTGGCTGATAACATCCGTAGCGGGTGGTTTCATGCTATTTTCTGCTACAAAACAGATAACGGTAAGCTTGCCTTCAGCAACACTGCATAAGAACATCTGCTCCCAGCTAAAATCTCTCACGATAATAATAACAATAACCTTTAGTTATATAGCATCTTTCAAACCAAAACATTACAAGGTACTTCACAGACATTAAAACCAGAAGAGTACAATAAAATGAAACATAAAATCCCTAAAAATAACAGGAATAGCAAGTTGATAAAAATGACTTTTCAGTGGTGATTCAAAAGAAGTCACTGAGGCAGCAAGCTGAATTTCTTCTGGGATGTTGTTCCAGAGTTTGGGCCCTAACAGCAACTGCACAGTCACCTTTAGACTTTATGCTTAGTCACAAGATTGAGTTTAGGTAAATCTGAACATAAAAACATGCTGTGACCAGACTGCTTTAAAAGTAACATGTAAAATGTTAAAAATGAATTCTAAAATCAACTGCAAGAAATTACAGGGAAGCTAACATGAGGGTTACAGTATTATGATCTCTCTTCCTTGTTCTAGTTAGAAGTCTGGCAGCAGCAAGTCTGAGGCCCGGTGGCTCACGGAGTAGAACGCGTACCATAAGGCTCAGTCCTTCCCGCAGCGACCTGGGTTCGAATCCGGCCCACGGTCATTTGCTGCATGTCCTCCCCTCTCTCTCTCCCATACCTTCCTGTTTCTCTCTACTGTCTCTATCAATAAAGCATGAAAATGCCAAAAAAAAACTTGTGAAGCTTATAAATCCTCAGTGCTTATTAAGTTGTTCATCTATTGCCAATAGATACTTCCCTTACTGCAGCCCTGGGGCAACATGAAGCAGATTTGGAGAATAGATAATCTTTTCACAGTCTCAGTGTGACAATGCCATACTATCAATGAGAAGTATGACCACTCTGCTTTAATGATAGGGTGGCGACAAGCCTCCCATTTTTCACGAGTTGAAATAAAAGATCTACGTCTTTTTCTATGCACACAAAAGGCTTATTTCTCTCAAATTTTGTTCATGCAGCATGATTATTGCACAGGTGTGCCTTGGGCTGGTCACAATAAAAGGCCACTCTAAAATGTGCAGTTTTATCTTGAAAAAAAAACATTTATTAGGCACTGAATTATGGATCTCACATGACTAGGGCTACAGATATGCATTTTTTGAAAAACAGTCAGTATCTGGTGTGACCACCGTTTGCCTCATGCAGTGCGACACATCTCCTTCACATAGAGTTGATCAGGTTGTTGATTGTGGCCTGTGGAGTGTTCAATGGGTGACATGTCTGGTGAGTATGCAGGCCATGCAAGAACTGGGATGTTTTCAGCTTCCAGGAATTGTGCACAGATCCTTGCAACATGGGGCCGTGCATTATCATGCTGCAACATGAGCTCTGGTGGACATTCCTGCAGTCAGCATGCCAATTGCGCGCTCCCTCAAAACTTGCGACATCTGTGGTATTGTGTTGTGTGATAAAACTGCATATTTTAGAGTGGCCTTTTATTGTGACCAGCCCAAGGCACACCTGTGCAATAATCATGCTGTTTAATCAGCATCTTGATATGCCACACCTGTCAGGTGGATGGATTATCTTGGCAAAGGAGAAGTGCTCACTAACACGCATTTAAACAAATTTGTGAACAAAATTTGAGAGAAATAAGCGTTTTGTGTGCATAGAAAAAGTCTTATATCTTTTATTTAAACTAGTGAAAAATGGGAGCAAAAACAAAAGTGTTGCGTTTATATTTTTATTCAGTATACATTATATACAGTCTTCCTCTAGAAATCCACTCCAACAGTGTTACTTTTTACTGTTAAGGTCTTTTTATATTATTCATATTCATTATAGTAGTAGTTTATATAGTAGTTAGTTTGTTCTTCATGAGAGAAGAACGTAAATGTTAGTAATTAATTTCTTTCCCTAAATTGCCAGCAGTTGTGTTTACCTAACCTGTGGGGTTAGGTAAGCATACACTGCGAACAATTGCTTTTCTTGTTTTTGACAATTGCTTTTATTATTTCATTTTTCCTTTACTATATTTATTCCTCAATATTTTATGTTTTTGTTGTGAGCTTACATTCTATTTCCTTTTCACTGCTGAATCTTACCACGTTTTGCTGTTGCAACGACTCACCATATGAATAGAGTTGTTTTGTGATGTGAATAGGGTTGCTTTGTACTTCTGAAGATGTAATAGGTGTGGAGAATGGTGTTAAGGAACAGTGAAATGTATAAAAGGGAACTGAGAGAAGAGGAAGTTGCTCACTCAGCCTGAAACTCTGTTGAAGGTTGTTTGTGCCCACCTGCAGGTGTAACATACAAATAAACTAGAAAGGAAACTCTCTCTTGTCTCTCAAGTCTTTTATTACAGAAAACTTCCACCACAATGAACTTCTTTCATTAGACAACGGGCTATGTTACATACTTTTTACTTGACTATCATGAACAGGAAAGAGGACAAGGTGCGTCCTTGTTGGAATCCCATGGCAACAATGAACAAGGTTGACTTAAAGCCAACACAGCTCTCACCTTGCATGACTGAGATCTGAATATTGCAAGCAACAGCATTCATTTACCGTCCTCACTGACGTGAGCCACAGCCCGCCCTTTTATGCAGGCTCTAAGGTGTTTTGCCACTGAAGATGATCTCAACGCTGGAGGCATACAAAGTTGAAAGTACGTTTCCTCATATGAAAGTTATTCAGTCACTGTGTCTCCACAGGGACCATAACAGCACTGAGGAATATGATTTGTGTATAAAGCATACGCCTGTGCTGCCCTCTCCTCAACAACCACCGCCTGTTGTGAGTTCTACCGCTAAAATTGATGATTTCAATGATTTCAACTCTCACCTCAAAACAAGCCTCTCCTTTATCCCAGAGGAGGTTGGGGATGTGGAGTCGGAATTGACCCTGTTCAAAACCTCTTTGTGGAACTGGCTATAAAGAAGTGCTAGGAGCTGTAACCAAAAGGTGGACCTGTCATGGAGGCAACCCAAGCACCTGCTAGTGGACACTGGCAGCAAAGGGGTGAGTCAAGCTGAAGAAGGGAGCCTTCTGGGCCTGATTGGCACAGTGGACTATACTTGTTGTATGCCATCTATCAACACAGATTCCACCAAACAACAAGACATGTACGGTAGCTCTGTCTGTGTTTCCTGGGGTTGAATTTGCTTTGTAATCTCTTCCACCTTTCCTGTCTCTCTCCGCTCTCTGCTATGTAATAATGCAGCAGGGCCTTGGCAGTTTAGCGGTCTCAGCAAAGCTCTGTACTACTCAGCTGGAATATACACCAAAAGGAGCCTACACACACCACACACACACACACACACACACACACATATGGACTCACATATACACACAAGAATATACTTTTACATACACACACATCCAATAGTGCTGCAGAGTGAATATTCCAATAGCTGCTAATTGTGACCTGGAGCAAACTAGCAAGCTGGCATCACACTCTTGCTCTCCGAATTTCACACACACACACACACACACACACACACACACACACACACACACAGTATACAACAGTATAGTAGTAGCCTACAGGTACACACAGTCACATGCATAACATGAAGAGACAGAAACAAACATGCACACACACCTACATAGACAGATTCAACCTTCCTAAACTAAATGTTGATGTGGTTAAGACACACCTGTAAATACACCACTGCTGTGTGTGTGTGTGTGTGTGTGTGTGTGTGTGTGTGTGTATGTGCGTGTGTTTATATTCCATTTCCAATTTCCTCTAAATCAATGCTGGGACTCTCCGTCCTTTATTAAGTAGAACTATGTACACACACACAAACTCTGTTCTAATCACTTGAGCAAGTGGAACACTTAGCCCAGTTTAGGATAGGGGAATCTGTCATCTGTGTGTGTGTGTGTGTGTGTGTGTGTGTGTGTGTGTGTGAGAGAGTGTCTGTACGCTTGCCATGATCAGGATCGTGACATTACCACGATTCTGCTAGAACATATCAAAGGTAAGGAGTCGCTATTTTGAGCCGGTCCGTTAACATTTCAGCTGTTTGGAGGATTATATACATGCCGAATTTACCAGAACATCCTACCTATTAGCAATAAAGTCTCAAATTATATTTTCTGATGTGTATTTCTTGCCAATAAGCAAGGCAAAAACAAATTGCCAGATTTTTGAATGGACCTTGGCGTGGTAGGAGGGCCTTCAAACAACAACAAAAACATCAGCCTCAGCCCGCTTTTGTGTTTCTGAATGCAGAAATCTCTGCAGCGCGTGCTGTGGCTGTTCACTTTGTTTCACTCTCTACTATTCGGGAAACTCTGCTGATTTACTAGTCATATTATGCTTAATTACGCCCAGGGATTAGCTGCTATATGGGGCCACATAAACATCAGCTTCTCGCCAGCGTCCATGTTTCTGCCTGTTATACCACTGGTACGCATGGAGGTTATATTTACAACATACCAGCCGGGAATTTCCGACTTCCAACACCGAATGCAATGCAATCAGTCCTAATTGGAGTCAGGTGGTTCTCATCTCTCTCTCAGTTGATTCTGAGTGATGCCACAGCCCAGCACACACGACCAGATCTTGCTGTCACTGGCTACGTTTACATGCACATAGTATCCCGGATAAAGCATTCCCCGTTTAAGGTCTTATTCGGGATACGCTGTTTACAGGCACATTTAGTATCCTGCTTTCTAATCTCCCCTGTATCCATATGTAGACAATCAACCACTCCTCTGGGCTGTTTGAAGCCTTTATGTTGTCGTAACCTGTATGGTTCTGTCAATTTTATAGAGTGTTAAGCTCCCTGTATTATAGGTTTTAACTGTTGTAATTCCAAATAAATTTGTAATTGTTTTCTACTTGGAAAACTCCGCCTCTGCTCCTTTTTGTGAAAGGATATAATTCCATTCTGGTTAAGAACTCTTTGGGTGAAATCCCCGGGGTGGCGTTGTCAATTAATGTACCTGGCTTCTCTTATCGGTCACACATACACATCTGCAAATAATCAGAATTCTTCTAGGAGTAACCTCCCACCCTTGTCTTTTAGCTTGCTTGACTCCACTTGCGACTTGAGACTTCCCTCGTAATATGAAAGCACGCCTGCACAAATTTTGAGAAATGACAGTAGCCGGGATATGGTGTTTACATGCACCAGTGTCCCTGCTAATATCAGCATATCCTATTCTATCCTATTCTATCCTATCCTAGATCATATTCGGGTTTCTCAGAACTGCGATAAGGGTTTATCTGGGTTTTTGTAAACGGGATATGATGTTTACATGTGCCAACACAAAAACAGGATACTCCAATAACCTGAATATTAACGGGATATTGGTGTGCATGTAAACGCAGTCACTGTTTGTCTCTCTCAACTGTTTTCTCTCTCTCTATTGTTCTCTGTCTCGTTCTTTCTCTCTCTCTCCTCATGCTTTTTTTGTGCACCGTGTTAGTGAGCACTTCTCCTTTGACAAGATAATCCAACCACCTGACAGGTGTGGCATATCAAGATGCTGATTAAACAGCATGATTATTGCACACAATGCCACAGATGTCACAAGTTTTGAGGGAGCGTGCAATTGGCATGCTGACTGCAGGAATGTCCACCAGAGCTCATGTTGTCCTGGGCCTTGGCAGTTTAGCGGCCTCAGCAAAGCTCTGTATTACTGGAATATACACCAAAAGGAGCCTACACACACCACACACACACACACACACACACACACACACACACATATGGACTCACATATACACACAAGAATATACTTTTACATACACACACACCCAATAGTGCTGCAGAGTGAATATGCCAATAGCTGCTAATTGTGACCTGGAGCAAACTAGCAAGCTGGCATCACACTCTTGCTCTCCGAATTTCACACACACACACACACACACACACACACACACACACACACACACACACACACACACACACACACACACACACACACACACACACACACAGTATACAACAGTATAGTAGTACAGGTACACACAGTCACATGCATAACATGAAGAGACAGTAACAAACATGCACGCACACCCACATAGACAGATTCCCCATTCCTAAACTAAATCTTGATGTGGTTAAGAGACACACCTGTAAATACACCACTGCTGTGTGTGTGTGTGTGTGTGTGTGTGTGTGTGTGTGTGTGTGTGTGTGTGTGTGTGTGTGTGTGTGTGTGTGTATGTGCGTGTGTTTATATTCCATTTCCAATTTCCTCTAAATCAGTGCTGGGACTCTCCGTCCTTTATTAAGTAGAACTATGTACACACACACAAACTCTGTTCTAATCACTTGAGCAAGTGGAACACTTAGCCCAGTTTAGGATAGGGGAATCTGTCATCTGTGTGTGTGTGTGTGTGTGTGTGTGTGTGTGTGTGTGTGTGTGTGTGTGTGAGAGAGAGTGTCTGTACGCTTGCCATGATCAGGATCGTGACATTACCACGATTCTGCTAGAACATATCAAAGGTAAGGAGTCGCTATTTTGAGCCGGTCCGTTAACATTTCAGCTGTTTGGAGGATTATATACATGCCGAATTTACCAGAACATCCTACCTATTAGCAATAAAGTCTCAAATTATATTTTCTGATGTGTATTTCTTGCCAATAAGCAAGGCAAAAACAAATTGGCAGATTTTTGAATGGACCTTGGCGCGGTAGGAGGGCCTTCAAACAACAACAAAAACATCAGCCTCAGCCCGCTTTTGTGTTTCTGAATACAGAAATCTCTGCAGCGCGTGCTGTGGCTGTTCACTTTGTTTCACTCTCTACCATTCGGGAAACTCTGCTGATTTACTAGTCATATTATGCTTAATTACGCCCAGGGATTAGCTGCTATATGGGGCCACA
Source organism: Centroberyx affinis (assembly GCF_046629955.1). Lineage (NCBI taxonomy): Eukaryota > Metazoa > Chordata > Actinopteri > Beryciformes > Berycidae > Centroberyx > Centroberyx affinis. The sequence continues at coordinate 74,838 of NW_027282217.1, forward strand.
TAAACATCAGCTTCTCGCCAGCGTCCATGTTTCTGCCTGTTATACCACTGGTACGCATGGAGGTTATATTTACAACATACCAGCCGGGAATTTCCGACTTCCAACACCGAATGCAATGCAATCAGTCCTAATTGGAGTCAGGTGGTTCTCATCTCTCTCTCAGTTGATTCTTAGTGATGCCACAGCCCAGCACACACGACCAGATCTTGCTGTCACTGGCTACGTTTACATGCACATAGTATCCCGGATAAAGCATTCCCCGTTTAAGGTCTTATTCGGGATACGCTGTTTACAGGCACATTTAGTATCCTGCTTTCTAATCCCCCTGTTTCCATACACATCTGCAAATAATCAGAATTCTTCTAGGAGTAACCTCCCACCCTTGTCTTTTAGCTTGCTTGACTCCACTTGCGACTTGAGACTTCCCTCGTAATATGAAAGCACGCCTGCACAAATTTTGAGAAATGACAGTAGCCGGGATATGGTGTTTACATGCACCAGTGTCCCTGCTAATATCAGCATATCCTATTCTATCCTATTCTATCCTATCCTAGATCATATTGGGGTTTCTCAAAACTGCGATAAGCGTTTATCTGGTTTTTTGTAAACGGGATATGATGTTTACATGTGCCAACACAAAAACAGGATACTCCAATAACCTGAATATTAACGGGATATTGGTGTGCATGTAAACGCAGTCACTGTTTGTCTCTCTCAACTGTTTTCTCTCTCTCTCTATTGTTCTCTGTCTTGTTCTTTCTCTCTCTCTCCTCATGCCTTTTTTGTGCACCGTGTTAGTGAGCACTTCTCCTTTGACAAGATAATCCAACCACCTGTCAGGTGTGGCATATCAAGATGCTGATTAAACAGCATGATTATTGCACACAATGCCACAGATGTCACAAGTTTTGAGGGAGCGTGCAATTGGCATGCTGACTGCAGGAATGTCCACCAGAGCTCATGTTGTCCTGGGCCTTGGCAGTTTAGCGGCCTCAGCAAAGCTCTGTATTACTGGAATATACACCAAAAGGAGCCTACACACACCACACACACACACACACACACACACACACACACACACACACACACACACATATGGACTCACATATACACACAAGAATATACTTTTACATACACACACACCCAATAGTGCTGCAGAGTGAATATGCCAATAGCTGCTAATTGTGACCTGGAGCAAACTAGCAAGCTGGCATCACACTCTTGCTCTCCGAATTTCACACACACACACACACACACACACACACACACACACACACACACAGTATACAACAGTATAGTAGTACAGGTACACACAGTCACATGCATAACATGAAGAGACAGAAACAAACATGCACGCACACCCACATAGACAGATTCCCCATTCCTAAACTAAATCTTGATGTGGTTAAGAGACACACCTGTAAATACACCACTGCTGTGTGTGTGTGTGTGTGTGTGTGTGTGTGTGTGTGTGTGTGTGTGTGTGTGTGTGTGTGTATGTGCGTGTGTTTATATTCCATTTCCAATTTCCTCTAAATCAGTGCTGGGACTCTCCGTCCTTTATTAAGTAGAACTATGTACACACACACAAACTCTGTTCTAATCACTTGAGCAAGTGGAACACTTAGCCCAGTTTAGGATAGGGGAATCTGTCATCTGTGTGTGTGTGTGTGTGTGTGTGTGTGTGTGTGTGTGTGTGTGTGTGTGAGAGAGAGAGTGTCTGTACGCTTGCCACGATCAGGATCGTGACATTACCACGATTCTGCTAGAACATATCAAAGGTAAGGAGTCGCTATTTTGGGCCGGTCCGTTAACATTTCAGCTGTTTGGAGGATTATATACATGCCAAATTTACCAGAACATCCTACCTATTAGCAATAAAGTCTCAAATTATATTTTCTGATGTGTATTTCTTGCCAATAAGCAAGGCAAAAACAAATTGCCAGATTTTTGAATGGACCTTGGCGTGGTAGGAGGGCCTTCAAACAACAACAAAAACATCAGCCTCAGCCCGCTTTTGTGTTTCTGAATGCAGAAATCTCTGCAGCGCGTGCTGTGGCTGTTCACTTTGTTTCACTCTCTACCATTCGGGAAACTCTGCTGATTTACTAGTCATATTATGCTTAATTACGCCCAGGGATTAGCTGCTATATGGGACCACATAAACATCAGCTTCTTGCCAGCGTCCATTTTTCTGCCTGTTATACCACTGGTACGCATGGAGGTTATATTTACAACATACCAGCCGGGAATTTCCGACTTCCAACACCGAATGCAATGCAATCAGTCCTAATTGGAGTCAGGTGGTTCTCATCTCTCTCTCAGTTGATTCTGAGTGATGCCACAGCCCAGCACACACGACCAGATCTTGCTGTCACTGGCTACGTTTACATGCACATAGTATCCCGGATAAAGCATTCCCCGTTTAAGGTCTTATTCGGGATACGCTGTTTACAGGCACATTTAGTATCCTGCTTTCTAATCTCCCCTGTATCCATATGTAGACAATCAACCACTCCTCTGGGCTGTTCGAAGCCTTTATGTTGTCGTAACCTGTATGGTTCTGTCAATTTTATAGAGTGTTAAGCTCCCTGTATTATAGGTTTTAACTGTTGTAATTCCAAATAAATTTGTAATTGTTTTCTACTTGGAAAACTCCGCCTCTGCTCCTTTTTGTGAAAGGATATAATTCCATTCTGGTTAAGAACTCTTTGGGTGAAATCCCCGGGGTGGCGTTGTCAATTAATGTACCTGGCTTCTCTTATCGGTCACACATACACATCTGCAAATAATCAGAATTCTTCTAGGAGTAACCTCCCACTTATGTCTTTTAGCTTGCTTGACAACTTGAGACTTCCCTCGTAATATGAAAGCACGCCTGCACAAATTTTGAGAAATGACAGTAGCCGGGATATGGACCAGTGTCCCTGCTAATATCAGCATATCCTATTCTATCCTATCCTAGATCATATTCGGGTTTCTCAAAACTGCGATAAGCGTTTATCTGGGTTTTTGTAAACGGGATATGATGTTTACATGTGCCAACACAAAAACAGGATACTCCAATAACCTGAATATTAACGGGTTATTGGTGTGCATGTAAACGCAGTCACGGTTTGTCTCTCTCAACTGTTTTCTCTCTCTCTATTGTTCTCTGTCTCTCCTCATGCTTTTTTTGCACTCTGTGACCTCTCTCTATCAAACCTCGGCTATCAATAGAGCCTTTTAGAGCACATGTGTGTAGTTGCTTATCTGGTCATTTGATTTGATCGTTTGAAAGAGAAAGGAGGGGAGTGGCCAGGAAACGGAAGGACGAGAGGCCAGAGAGGAGTGGAGGAGAGTCGACTGGGTTCATTGAATGTGTTTTATTTTCCATTATCACTGTAGCGTGTGTGTGTGTGTGTGTGCGTGTGCGTGTGTTTTGATTAGTGATAGTGACTTGACATGGTTCAGTGAGTGTGTTTTGGTCTCTTATTGTGGTAGGAAACTCACTCCCTTCCTCTGAGTCTAGATTTTCAGTCTGCATTGGCACTTAGCAAACAGTTACTTCTCCCTTCTCCCTTCAGCTGGTGTGTGTGTGTGTGTGTGTGTGTGTGTGTGTGTGTGTGTGTGTAAGTGAGTGAGTGTGTGTGTAAATGAGTGAGTGTGTGTGTTATGCATTTAGTCTTTGTCTCAAGTGAGGAGCTTGATTTCCAATCATTGCACTCAATTTTACTTTTAATTACTGGAGCCCCATTGACTGCATCCTCTGTTTGTTTCTGTGTTCCCGTGTGTGTGTGTGTGTGTGTGTGTGTGTGTGTGTGTGTGTGGGTTAGGGTTGGGGGGGTGGGGGTGGGGTTTGAGTGTCCCTGTGTGATAGACACACGGCCACACACATACGCATACACACGCATGCACACACGCACACAGACACACACACACAGACACACAACCCTAAAACCCAAACCCTGCATTCCTTAACCCTTAACCTTAACCCTCTCCACCACGTGAGAAACCTTAACAAAACCCTAATCTAAACCTAATTCTAATCTTAACTTTAAACTGCATCTCTAACCCTAAACAGCTCCTTAAAAGAATTGAGGAGCGGCAAAATGTCCTCACTTTGGCCTTTTCCACATCTTTCTAACCTTGTCAGGATGTTTCCAGGAACAAAGTTTTTCATGTGTTTTCTTTGCACTTCTCTATTGCATGATCATTACAGGATTACAGGATTTATTGTACATTTTATCTTATTTTATTGTTGCACTCATTGTAAGTCACTCTGAATAAGAACATCAGCTAAACACCTAAAATGTAAAATGGAGACAGACAGTTTTTTTGTGGTAATGAGTAACTTAATGTGTTCTTCAATTAATGTAATCAGTTGTTACTTTAAACTTGTATTTTGTTACTTTTATTTTCCTTTCAAATGGTTACATTTTTAGTTAGTGCAAATTAAAAAGAAAAAAGTGAAGTACTGACCATGCAGTCAGCTCAGAAAAGGGTAAGAACTGCAAGCTGTGCAATGGGAATTGAAAGCACTTTCCAATGTGTTGTGAGCGCCATCTGCTGTTTTTTTTTATTTTTATTTTTTTATACATGATCGATTAATCCAGACCTTTGTTAGCTTGAGACGGAGGTGTGGCTATGCGAGATTACACTTACACTACCACTGCCAGTCTCTTTTTTCCAGACCTCATTCCCTTTACCCCCCCCCCCCCCTCCCCACCCCACCATTTCCCAGAGATAGACAGATAGATAGAGGAGGAATACAGATGGGTCATAAGTGGCTGCTTTGAGATAAGACCTCCTCATGCTTCCTCCAAGATTGACCTAGATTTAGAATACACACACACACACACACACACACACACACACACACACAGAGATCTATATCTTTAACCTCAGTGGCTTCTAAGAGTCTGACTCTGCTCCCAGACTTCAGTTAAATCCATACACTAGTTTGACCTACAATCCACTATGGGATTTAAAATCAAGTTATTTTGCCCACTAAACGAATTCCTGTCGCTCCTGTTGGGAGAACTTCCTGTCTCCAAGAAAGGTGAACATTTAAGGCAGAAAAGCAAGAGTTAAGGAGAGTTTGGAAAAGATTTTTAAAAAAAAAAGAAAAACAAAGAAGAGCACAGGTGAAAGTGAGAGAAAACACAGATGCTGTATGGTCAAGTCGTTTTTCAGTTCAACCAGATAAAAATGTAAACAAAATCTAAAAAAAAAAATGTATGTATGCACAGCTGTCTTTAAGCAAAAGCGTTTCTCACTACGAATCCACAGCCTGAGTTGGTTGAATCAGCAGGGAGTTGAACCCGGCCCTGCAGCTAAATCTATATCTTACTCTGACCTCTGCCATGGGATTTGAGCTCAGTGAAATTGCCTCGTGAAGAAAATCCATGGCATTAACCCAAACAATAACTCAAGGAATGCAGGTAAATCTATACTTGTTTAAATGTTAATGTCCCCTGACTGAGGTGTTTTTCTGTTTGATGAGCAGACATCAGGACTGGGGTTTCCTTTTCTTTCAGTTTAATCCTTTTCAAATGGGAATAGAAACGGCAATTAATGTGTTAAAGGCAGAACATTCATCCTGAATTTTTACTGAATAGGCTAGAGATGTGAGAAGTACTTCAATATCCTAAATTGATCGACTCAAAAGGGAAGTGATGTTAAACCTATACATTGATTAGGTAAATTGACCATAGGGTATGACCGGTAAATACAGTCACAACTGGTCAGCAGTTAGCCAGCGAGTCTGTAACTCAGTGCAAAAATAGACCATAGATGCACCATTTAAAATACAAAAAGCTACACTTCATTCACTTCAACCATAATGCATATTTACATGTTAGACCATAAATATGTAGGGCAAGCACTCACAGTTCTCTTCTTACAATTCGATTTTTATCATCATTTTTGGAGCACTGAAACACACGGATGTTGTTTGGGCAATGCTTTCCTCAGTGTGTGTATCAAGTGTATGATGTCAACAATGATTATATTACCATCGACTCCAACCGTCAATAATCCTTCAGGGCTATGTGACTTAAAATATCTACACCACAGACTTTCTCATTTTATAACATGAGGCAAAACAAATAGACAATATTTACAAAAACCCCACCAAAGAGAAATGTAGGTTCTCTTTGGTTCTCATTTAGTCCTTCAGGGTCGTCTATTAATAACCTCTTGGCTATATGACCTACACTACAAGGCTACATTACCGCCTTTTTTTTTAATACACAATATATTTACAAAAAACATGCAAAAGAGAAATCCACACTTAGACCTCCAGGGGCTTCAGTTCCCTGGGAATATATCCAGTAATCTTCACGCTGTAATATCTATTTTTCTCTGTTTCCACCTCCTTTAGGATTCTGGACTGCTTACATTTTAGGCATTTGGCTGACACTCTTATCCAGAGCAACTTACACTGAGTACAAGAAGCTTAAATTCCTAGATCACCGACATTACAAGCAGCCAACAGTAAGGAGTGCAAAGGGTCAGAGCCATAGTGTCCTGACAGTGTTCCTGTGATCAGACAATGATCATGTAAGAGCGAAGAAGAGACTTCACTTCAAGATAAGAGCAAATTAGAGCTAGTACAGGAGGAAGATATGGTGACGTATCGGTGACATGAGGAATTTCTTACAGAGAAGATTTTTCCGCCTACAGTGGAAGAATTAAAGCAAAAATCCTCCACCCTAAAACACGTAAACACTGAAAAAAACAGCTAATGGCGACGTATCTTGCATTTCTGGGTCCATTTAGTTGTTTGGCGGTGTAGTTTTCTTATTCCTGTGGATAACTAGACAGACATCATGTCACACTCACATTTCCAGCACAGCTACAATGGAGATTGACAGCAGAAAATAATGGTAAACAGCAAATTTGGTGTCAGAATCTTCTTACTAGTCTCATCAATTTTGCAGCAATGTTAAATAATCACACAGGAAGAAATCCATCGTAGAAGAGGCAGAGAGACCAATTTCTCCACCCATAGAAGCCTCAATAGACCAGAATGCAATGCAGCAAAGACTTGCATCTTTGCGAATTTGTTGTTGGTAGCGTGGGAAACACAACGCCCTCTTCAGCGGCTTTTTTGCCATTTGAACAACCGGACACTGCATTGTTCTCTCTTCGCTATTGCTATCACTGTCTTCACACCTCTTCTCTGGGGCTTGTCGAAAGGCATTCTGGGAAACGTAGGAAATCACTAACTGAAGTGGACGAAGCAGGTCGAGGGAAAGTGGGTACAATAAAGAGTAAATTGTACCACTTCATCACAAAATAACTCCTGGAATGCATTGGACATGACAGATTGATGATATCTAACAGTGTGAGAGTGTTAGAGGGGTTTTTCCTTTAAGTGGGAGGGTCAAGTCTAGCTATCCGGTGGGATTTGAGCGCGGTTATATTATGTTATATTGCCTGCGGAGTTAAATCCATGGCATTAGCTTTGGGGCGATAACACAAGCAAAGCAGGTAAATCTCTCTGCCTATTTAAATGTAAATGTTTCCTCAGTGTAATACTTTTCTTTTTGGATGCTTAGACACTCCCCACACCAGAAAAGCAATTTACTGCAGTGTACTTTATAGAAGATGCCTTTGAACTAATTAAGCACTGAGAGGTCGACTGATGCAGGATTCAAGCAGGCTTAAATCATGTAGTTATTCTCGATTTGTGGTACAGATCCGATGAGGAGAAACCACATGTGATTCCTCCACCATTAAGTGCCTCCATTATGTGTTACTGTAGTGGGAGAGGAGAAACAAAGTGAAGAAAGAGGAAGGATGTAAGAATAGGGGATAGAAGTAGAAGGAGAGGAGAGGAGGAATGAGGAGAGGAGCAGGAAAGAAGTAGTCGAAAGGAGAGAAAAAGAGGGATGGAAAGATAGTTGGGAAAAAGAAAGATAAAGGTATAATGAGGAGCGTAGGGATAAGATGAGGGATTAGAGTGAATAATGACATTTTCTAAATTCATAGCACAGCAAAAAACAATCTTTAAATGATTGCATATTTATTAGTCAAAACATAACAGTGATTAGGATTCAGAAAAGAGAGAGTAGTAGAGTATTATTACAGTCTTTTGGATTTTTCTTTATACTTTGAAAAGTGTTGTTTAGACTGATCAGATAGAGCTCAAATTAAGCTTTCCAATGATGTATAATACTCGTTTTAGTACAAAATGTCACTTTGGCCCCCTTCGCACTAAACCATCGACAGCAAAGACGACATTGACGTAGACTTAGAAGGGGATGAGAGATGGAGTGAAAAGAAAGGAAGAAGACAATGAGAACAATTAATAAAGATCGTGTACAATTAATAAAGGTAATCACATAAAAAGCAAGTCTATAAAAGTAGGAGTGAAGAATGAAAAAATGAAGGGGAAGAAGGAGAAGTATGTAATGTCTGAGGCCAGCAAAGCCCACAACTCTGTGCAGCAACTGAGGGATGGAATGCAAATCTCTGGAATGTATTTGATCATCTACATTTTGTTAAAATCCACATTATGTCTTTGAAGAGTTTTACTTACAAATTTAACAGATGCTTGCCATCTTGATTTGACATTTTGTTGGTTTCTTTCTTCCTTCTGTTTTGACGTGCAGTGTTTTTCCTAAGCCCCTTAGGTGCTTTTTAATTCTTTCCTGCCCAAATTATTGATTTGTATTTCTGTGTTTTTATCATCACATTTAATCTGTGCTTTTATTACTTTGTGGCGATGTTTATCAACTTGCAAATAAACTAAAGTAAAATACATTTTTTGAGAACTTTCTTAACCCATCAATGCTCAAAATATACATTAGTGTTTACCTTTTAGCCTCAAACTGTTAAACTCATCTATGCATCTAAAGCTCAAACAATTCATTTCAGTGTAAGTAATTTCCAGAGCACTGCTGACCTGCTCAATGGCTGTATGTAAGCCATGGGGGACTTCAACACTGCTGAGTGCTGTGAGCCTGAGACCAACCAGCGGACTTTAATTGTGTTTATGCATGAGGAAAGGACAGATGCCAGCGACACAAGGCTCCATGGTAAGAAACTCAGCAGAGCCTGGATAGCTCAGTCGGTAGAGCATCAGACTTTTAATCTGAGGGTCCAGGGTTCAAGTCCCTGTTCAGGCGAGTCTTTGCTTTGGTGGCTGTTTGCAACCTTGCAGCTGCCCACAAGGAGGTGTACAGTTCGCATCGATGTTCAGTTTACATGTAGGGGGTTTTGCACTTTATGGTCACCTGTCTATGGGGTTCTAGCATCATTGTGGGTGTGGCAGGGTGGCCTAGTGGATAGACAAACTGTCCCATAGTTTGACCCCCATAACAGCCGACGTGCTCATATTCCAAAGCTATGTTTCCTGTCAAAGAGATCGCGAGCAGAACCAAATCCCCTAGCTAGTGCCTTTCCAACTTCTCTCCTTCGACTGGCATTTACTACACTTTAAACAAAATCCACTAATAAACCCTGAAATAAGAAATAACTGTGTATTTTATTGCATCAGATAAGTGTGGTACAATTGTTTTTTTTTTTCTTTCTAAAAACTCTAATGATTTGAAATTATCTTTAGTGATACTTACTAAAAAAAACATCTTATCAAGTCATTTAGTCTTATATTCAGCTTTCATATCTTTCATAAACCAAGAGAAAAATTCTGCCAGTGAGGTAAGATAACGTCACTTGTTTCCAATGCAGTTTCAGGAATTCTCTAGAAATGAGTGTCAATATCTTGAAATAAGGCAGATCACTGCACTACTATCAAGTTAATGACACAATATACAAAATTCTTGAAACAAATTATCTAACGCTGTTGGGCGTTGGCAGATTTTATTTATTATTTTAGGACTCAATAATAGACTAAATGACTCGTTAAGATGGGGATTTTTTTTTGCAGTGTTGGTAGCCACATGGAATAGGTATGCCCTGTAATTTGGATGTAAATATCTCTGCAATCAACAGAGTTTAAGCAAAGCAAGTTTTAGTAAAAATACCACGCAACAGGTATGATGCTACTTGGAGGTCTGTAGTGAATCCTCCAATAATGTGACACTCTATTGATACCCAATGGAGCATTTTTCTCTTTTTGCTTGCTCTCCTCCATAGGAAGGTCAAAGGTCAGGGTCAACAGCATGCCTGTAACTCATAGGGCTTCAGTGTCTTGCTCAAGGAGCCTACAGCATGGCAGATGCTTGTTTGCCTTGCTACTGTTGAAGCACAGTTTCCCTACTCACGACACCATGCTGCCCTGCTACTGAACTTATAGTATACACACACACACACACACACACACACACAAACACACACACACATACAATGACAACTTTTCATGACCAACACTGCCCAACACTGCCCCCCTCTGGTGAGCTTTGACAACAGCAGTTAGGAGTGGGCCTCCTCTGTGCAGAGCGCCCTCACTCACTCGGCCCTGATTTTCTCACAGTACCATATTAAAAAATGTGAAATTGAATCAATAAATATGACTGATCATGCCCCGGAAAAGTTGAAACTAGATTTGGAAGTTGAAAGAGGGAAGAGAAGGAGATTAAATAACTCTTTACTAAAGGATAAGTTTAAAATTTGGCAAGCTATGGGACAATATTTTCAGAATAATGACAATGGACAGGTTACACCCATTACATTGTGCTAAAGCCACAATACCTGGGGAAATAATAGCATATGCCGCTTTGAAAAAGAAAAAGTCACAAAAGCAAAAAATTGAAATAGAAAAAGAAGTAGGAAGACTGCAAAACATACATGGAAAAACAGGAGATAAAAATATTTCACAAGACAAACGTATTATGATAGCAGTCCGAAGGCATTAAAGCTAAAAGGCATTTAAGTTAAAAAAAAATAAATAAAAAAAAACAGAAGGAGAGGACTATAATTTCTGAAATTAAGGATGAAAACTCAGTACCAAACATGTTTTCTGAAATATTACCAAAACCTATATAAAGGAACAGATAGGAATGATAATGGACTGAAGTTATATTTGAATTCTTTAGATTTAATCAAAGTGTCAGAGGACCAAAACTGTCAATCTTTGGTTTCACCGTCACACCGCAGCCTCACCAGGATCACAGCCGAGCAGAGCCGGGATTTTGGTGACGACAGTCTATGAGAAGGAAAGAAGAGAGGAGCTGTGATAGAGTTGTTTGGTGTGTGTGTGTGTGTGTGTGTATGTGTGTGTGTGTGTGTGTGTGTGTGTAACCAGGTTAACCAGGTGTGAAATGAAATGCATTGTGGGTATGACCTTTTTGTCCTGTTGTCACAGAGATGGAGCAGCGGGTAAAATCTCTCTCTCTTCATTTCTGTTTCACTCTCACTGTCTTTCTCTTTCTCTCTTATTCTCTCACTCCCTCCCCTTCTTTCTCTTTCTCTCTTATTATTCTCTCACTCCCTCTCCTTCTTTCTCTTTCTCTAATTATTCTCTCACTCCCTCCCCTTCTTTCTCTTTCTCTCTTACTCTCTCACTCCCTCCCCTTCTTTCTCTTTCTCTCCCACTGAGCAAAAGACGTGATTTCAACGTTGCGTCTATGCTTTAGCTCTCATATAGCCCAGGATCATTACGGCTATGTATAGACCTATTTTAGACCAAGCAGTAAATACATTATTACAATGAATAAACATCTGTAAATACTAAAAATATGCACCAGAGAAGTCCTGTAGACTAGCCTACAAGATAATTATCTGAGCACAAGAAGTAATTTCAACATTGCGTCTATGTGTAGCTCTCATATAGCCTAGGATAATTTTGTCTATGTATAGACATCTAATAAACTTTCACTTTTCAACCCCATTTAAACGTAATTTAGCCTAGATGGCTATGGCCATTTAGACGTGTTTTAAACGTCTAATCAACGTAAAATTGCTCAGTGGGCTCTTATTCTCTCACTCCCTCTCCTTTCTCTTTCTCTCTTATTCTCTCACTCCCTCCCCTTCTTTATTTTTCTCTCTTACTCTCTCACTCCCTCTCCTTCTTTCTCTTTCTCTCTTATTCTCTCACTCACACACTTTCTCTGCTCTTTCCATTTTGTTGATCTATTCCATCTCTGTTGTTTCACCTCATATGTCTGAGGCGTGCACACACACACACACACACACACACACAGATTTACTCCCTCCTCTGAATTATCGGCTCAACCCAAACAGGAAGTGGTTCCTTTGTTTTCAAATGTTGCTATGGTGAGGTCACTTCCTGTCTGCGTAGCAGCCGGCCGGCCGGCGTCTGGTTCCAGCTTGTTTTCTTTCAAAAGGAGGAGGACGAGAGAGACAGACAGAGAGAGAGAGAGAGAGGGAGAGAGAGAGAGAGAGGGGGGGGGAGGGAGAGAGGAAGGGAGTAAAAGCTTAGAGTTAGAAAAGAAAAAACGGGAGAAAGAGAGAAAGAATGTGATAGAGGGAGAGAAAGCGTGAGACTAAAGGAGTAAAAAGTAAGGAGGGAATAAGATGAAAGGTGTGAAGTGAGAAAGAGCCAGAAAGAGAAAAAGCAAATGAGACAGATGAGGGGATTAGAAGTGAGGCAGCGAGGGAGCAACAGGGAGAAAGAAGGAGAAGAAACACAGTTTGACCCATAGTGAGAATCCCAGATGTTCTCATAGGAAGGAAGTGGAACCAAAGGGGATTTGTTGCGTGTTCCTCTAAACTGTCCCCCTCCCTCTGAAACCGTCTTGACTGCTGATATCAGTTCCACTTGTATGACCTTGTGTCAGCCTGCAGTGTAAAGTGATATGAGCGGTTTGGTGGAGGCTTTTATCCAAAACGCCACCATGACTGCATATCACATCTGATTTCATGGGACAAACATAAAAATGTCTGATTCGTACACCGTATGTGACCAAGATCAGTATCACTTTATTCCTAGTTACACACAAAAAAGCAGACTCTTATCCCCTACACCTTCTGACTCCACTCTCTTCAATCTTTATCTCTCTCCGAAACTCTTACCGTATTTCCTCTAATAGTTGCCGGTAGTCAATTAAAGCCGGGTCTCCGATAATGTCCGGGGCCGTGGTCGACACGAACAAATAAAGGCCGGCCCCAAATACAGGCCGGGGAAAAAAACAAAAGAAAAAACAACGGTGGATACCGGTAAACTCCTGGTGCCTGTTATATAATGTAACTGTAGTTTGTAGTAACGTACAAGTGCCACAAGATGGCAGTATGCCACAAGACAGCTCGGCCGGCGGAAGTCTCTGGAGCGTGCCGTCGTCAATTACCATAATTATCGGTAATGCGTTGCAGTAACAAAAAAACGGCTACCTAACGAACCCCAACAGAAGCAGATCAGAAAACAAGGAGGCTTCGTACTAAAATATGAGCAAATATACTTATCAAACAGAGGGAATTAGAAATAAAGGCCTGTCTCTAATATAAGCCTGCTTCCAATAAAAGGCCTGGGACCCTCTGCAGTTGAGGTAAATAAAGGCCCAGGCCAATATTAGAGGAAATACGGTATTTTTACTTATTTGCTTAGCATTTCACTCTAAAGCCCCATTCGGACAGGATTAGTTTTCTCCAGGGTAGGAAGGGTGATGTAATTAATACTTGAGCTATTTGGTAATTTGGATCCCGCCTGGAGGCACCGTGTCAGTGGTTTTCCCTCTCGACCTCAGTTTTAATTTTGGCCTCAATTAGCGTCTGTTTTTCAGCAGCGCTCGTACAGAAGGTGGTCTGATCATCCTTGTCCCGTGCGGAGAGACTCGTCTGTGTTTCAACTCATTTGCAGATCATTTGCACACCAGTCGTGCCGCTTTACAAATTGCAAATGAGCGGGGAATTTCATTTTTGTCTCTGAAAATCTAAAAAAAGAGACGGGCCGTCATGGAGGCGATTGAGGAGGATTTTGCTATTTTGACTAATATGAACCCACTTACACCATATACTCCTTGGGAGCCAATAAAGTGAGAGCAAATGTTAAAGTGGTAATTTGCAAGATTTTCAGTTTATTGATTTTGGCGATATCTTTGGTTATAAGCGCTCACTGCTGTGGTGTTTCTGCACTGCTCCTCCCAGAGATCACCTGTCAATCAAGCAGTGTGGGCGGAGCTTGGAGTTTCTGTTGCTGCTGTTTGAGTTTCTCTTTTCTCTGTCTGTTCAGCCATGGTGGCTATCCCTGCTCATGCTAACTACCCAGTTCTTCTTCTTCAGGTGATTCCAAACAAACTGTCGTTGCTGCTGCTGGAAACGCATCACGCATCACGTCCTGTGCACACACGTCTTTTCCAGGAAGGAGCTACCAGACACTGGGTGTTTAGAACAGCAAATGTAAAAGTTTTCATGAACTGGATATACAGTAGGTTGGATCACTATTGTGTTATAGTAATTGGAGAGAGCAGTAAAATAGACATTTATTGATATAAAAATGTCAAGGCTACTGTAGATCCTGCAATGCAATGACAACAATGAGTAAGTATTCTATCTATAGCCTAACCAGGATTATTTTCATGCCATTTTTTCTGTCTGTGATTTGGCATTGGCTCTAGAGAACTCATCTTAGTTTTGGTTGCTTGTAATTTTGGTGATCAAGGAACTGAAGCAGAGTTTACTGCTGCACCTATAAGCTGCTATGGATAAGAGTGTACCCCCTCCATACACTTTCTCACCCCTCCTCTCCTTCTTGATTATTTTTAAGTGAGATGTTTAATTTTAGAACTTCAAAGGTCTCATTCTTTTCTCTTCCTTTTGCCTCTCCCCTCCCTCTTCTCTCTCTCCACCCAGACTGCAGCTGTCATCCAGGTAGACGATCTGCCCTCTGAGTAGTCAGGAGATTACAGCTTTAAGGTTCTTGTTTCACACTGTTTTTCACCACCTGGAGCTCTGTTTTTTTCTCTCTTTTTTTTCTCCCTGTAACTCTCTTTCTCCAACTTGGAACTGACAATATGTTGAAATATGTCTATGGTAGTTTCACTTTATCTGAGAAAATTGTTCGTAGTGAAACTACATGAGATACAAATGAATTACAGATTTTTTTTTCTCTTGTTTTAAGAAAAATAAGAGGACTGAATACAAAATAAATGTTTTCATAAGATGAATATTGTTGGTCTCTCTCTCTCTCTCTCTCTCTCTCTCTCTCTCTCTCTCTCCTTGCAGAGCTGCAGGCAGGTAAACAGACCATCTTTCCTCTCTCTCTCTTTTTAGAATGAATATTTTTTGCAGGGAAGCTCTTGTTCTTCCTTTCTCCCTCTCTCTCTCTCTCTCTCTCTCTCTCTCCCTCTCTCTCTCTCACAGAGCCACAGGCAGGTAAACAGACCATCTTTCCTCTCTCTCTCTTCTTAGCTGTCCAACAACAGGTAGTAGATGTGGAGGCCAAACAGCCGGAGGTTTTACCCTCTCTGGTGGATCCTTGTTTCACACAGCTTATTTCTCTCTCTCTCTCTCTCTCTCTCTCTCTCTCTCTCTCTCTCTCTCCTTTGAGCTTTTTTTCTTTGCATGTTGTTCTTCAGCTCACCTTCCCCCTTTTCTCCCTTCCATCTCATCCCTTAGATCACTTTCTTTTTTCTCTAGCTCACTTTCTCTCTTCTGTTTTATCTCATATTGCTCTCCTCCATTTCTCTATTCTTCTGGATCTATCTATCTATCTATCTATCTATCTATCTATCTATCTATCTATCTATCTATCTATAACTTTTTTAGCCTGGAACCCAACTTGGATATATTTTGTCTTGCCCTGGGACCCAGTCTCCTCAAAACATACCTATATTCTCGCCATATGGAGGCATATGGGGATTCAAAAGAAAGAAAGGATAAAAAGGATATAACCGTCATAGAAAATGATAATCAAATGCTCAGCTTGTCTAGTCTGCAGTTTTGGCTGCTTGACAGACTACTAACTGCAGCCTAATTAATTTTCCTGTGTAATTCTTGCTATCCAAATACGTTTTGTTTGTGTTCTCCAAACGCTTAACAAAACACCATCTGTCCACTGCTCCTAATGGGCTGGGACACTTCTGAAGCTCTCCTTTATTCCCACAGATAATAAGCACTTTCACAATTTAGGAATGTGAATAACGTCATTTTATTCCCATCTGTAGAAGTGGGGCCAACTTTGGGTCACTATCAAAATGACCAAAATGATCTGTAGTCAAGACCACCTTAGTCGAGTCCAAGCCAGTTCCAAGACCAGGGGCCAGTTGCATAATGATGATGATAACTAGTCTTAGACCTTAAGTCAAACTTGCTGTAGACACTTACACATGTTACTACTAGTTCTTGATTGTTGTAGATCTCTAATGGCTTGTTTCTCTTCTTCCGGGCTCTTTCCAAAAACCAAAGATTTGCCATCTTTTATGAAATAGCTACAGTATTTAAACTTCCCACTCTGACAGTTAGGCCGACTCGTTGCTATAGAAACAAAGTTCTTAACCTAAGCTTAGCCAAATTAGTCAGTTTTACTGTAATATTTAAGCAAAATACAGTCTAAATTAGACTAATCTAACTGGAGAATCTAAGACCAGTCTAAGGCTTAGACTAGTCTTAAACTAGCTTTATGCAACTGGCCCCAGGTCCAACTGAGTTCGGATCAAGACCACAACAAATCCTATTTAAAGCCTATCCTATTTACAAGTCCTATTTAAAACCAAAATAGGCAATAAAAATTTACATGTCTTTCAAAATGTACAAATAATAGTTAAGGAGTTTCTTAAGGGTCAACAGAGATGATAGATACTGTCTATCTGCAGGAGATCTGTACTAAATCCTTCGACATCCAACTAATTAATGCATAGGATTTTGAATAATCAGATGTAATCACCTACATTGTTTGTAGTGCAGGAGAGAAAACAAACCAAGCTGGACCAGGTGGAGACAAACCTATCTTTGAAAATGTTTAGGTAGGTGGGAAAAAGTCGAGTCAACATCCAATTAGTGACCGAGAGAAGTCTGAATCAGAACTGGCTTGAGACCGAGACCAGTCCCAGGCTTCAGAGAAGTGGTTTCCAGACCAGAATCAAGTACTACAGCTCTGGTTTTGGCTAATATAATTCAATGTCCATGTTTGCTGTTTGAACACGGATACACTCTTCTGTATCTGTACATCACATACACATTTGTACCACATTTAAAACTGTGTGGACTGCTTTGCCATTGGTTGGATTTGAAAATCAGAAAACTAGATGATGTCACTTTCCCCACATCCTCCTCTCTTTCTCTCCATTTCTCCCCACTTAACCCATATTATCTCCTTTTTTTTTTACCCAGATTTTTTTCCCTCACTCTTTGCCGTCTTTCCCCTCTCCCTCCCTGTCCTCTGTCCCCTCCTCTTTTCCCTCCTCCTCCCCTTCCTCTCCTCTCCTCTCCTCTCCCCTCCTTTCAAAAGTGTTGCTTGGTGTTTCATCATTTTCTGAGAAGCTGCCCAATGAGCGCTCGAGTACCGGCAGCTGATCTCTATAGTAGAGAGACGGAGGAGGATGGGTGGAGCGTCACAGATGGACAGGGACAGAGAAAGAAGGAAGGGAGGGGGAGAGGGAGAGAGAGAGGGAGAGAGAGCAACTACTATTTCACCCAACTCTTATCATTGTGCTCACAACAATTAAGGACAAAGCAGACCGTGTTAAATTTCAACAAACATTTATTTGTGAATTCTATGACAAACAGGAGGCAATGATAATATCTCGTCTTACAAGCTACATGGTTGGAAAAACAAAAATACCCAACCCTTTAAAATCCCCGACCCCTTTTAAAAATCCACTCGGATCAAATTTTCTTATTTTACTTAGTTCACTTTTGCTGCATCTGGTCATTTTGTTTTCTCTTCAGTTTCAAAATGCACCTATGTACAGAAGAAATGTTCAAGTGTGTTCTATAAAGGGAGAGAGCTACATACTTCGACAGCGACCCCGTCCAGACCGACTGTTGACATTCAGCTTTTCTCGAGAGAAACGAAGGGATAGAAAGAGTACAAACAAAGTTCTCTTTTCTTTTCAAGTCGCAATACAAGGGGATGAATTTCTTTACCGTGTTTTCGTTTCATTTTTTTTTCTTTCATTGCATTCTCCTTTTATTCAAGAATCAAGCGTTATTAAAAAAGATGGGAGTATATTATATAAAGCGAATATACAGGCAGTCTTTAGGTAATTGTTTAGCTAACATTATGAACAGCTAAGAAGTCATGTACATATTGCTAAGATGTTATGATAATTCAATATGAATGGGTTGGAAACACTTAACAGTTCAAAAGACTCATGGAAAAGATGAGTACAGTGTTTTTACCTCTTCAGTCTAAACATGTTGCTTTGCTTACAGACACACAGGAAACAATTAGACTCAGTCTAACATCTTATCGGCTATTTGTGCCATGCAACCTGTAAGAACTCGTCTGTCATTGGCTGGTGATGCCGTGTGACCTGTAAAACTGTTCTGTCATTGGCTGCGATGTCTACTACTTATTACCTGAGGGGGAGGAGCGAATGTAACACCTGACTGGCAGGTGGAAAGGCTGGAGAGGCGGAGACAGAACTGACCGATGACATCGGAGTCAAAGAGAGATCGGAGCCTCATGCCGCGTTGCTCGTCACGTCGGATTCTCCGTAAATATGAGCTGCCAACTGGGAAGAAACGCTCACATCAGCCCCCCCCCCCCATAGCAGTAATTACAACTAGCATATGTGGGATTTTTTTGTAGGCTTCGATTTCTCCCACCCGGTGTCACAAATGGTGTCGACACAGGCGGCAAACACTGCAGCAAATCCATCAATGTTGGCAGTCCAAGATCATAAAAATCCAAATTGTCAGTAATATTCACAGTAATACCATCAACTCTACATATGAAAAGCAGGGAATGTCTGCTGCAGTTTGTTTATGGTTGATTTTAAATTCATAAATAAAAATAATTTTGGATGTGGATCCTCCGATATGACGAGAACGCGGCATCAGTACAACAGTGGCAGTGTGAATATGGGATACGTTGGACGAGCATAACTTAACTACCTCTTTATCCACAACCCCACCATGTGCTCAAATCATCGTCTTGTCCAAAAATACTGGTCTGAGCTGGACTCTGCCATATCAGAAGAAAGCCTAGGACTGGAGGTTGGCAACCAAAAACCTAACCTAGTCCCAGTATTTACACATTTGGAGGTCTGATCACGCTAGTAAAGCAAGACTACCCAAACCATAACAGTCACTGAGTTCCACTGCGACACATTTTGGCCATCACCAAGTATGCCATTTAGCCACCACTGAACATGAATGTAAACATAAAACCTGACTTATATTCCAGAGGTTTATATGAAACACTATTCCCTTTTAACTTGTGTGACTAGTCAGCTGCAGGTCTACACTATAAAGAAAACAAATCAAGACGTTTTAATCTCCATCGTGTTTGGCTGCTTCGCTAAGCTTAGTCATTTAACTCTCGAGGACACAAAGCGCACACACAGATAGTTTTGCATGGTCTCGCAGTTGTAACAGCCGACCAAATGTCGAGTTGATGAACTGATACTGACCTTACACTAACTTGAATTAAAGTTGGTCACTGGAATCGTCGCCAAAAAAAGGCAGTTCTGTTGGTAAAGTATGGTGCAACTGGCTCTAATTTCAGTGTTCAACTGGGAATTAACTGAAGTATACTGTAAGTCCAGTTCATTTTCCAGGTGAATCTGAAACATCACTTAAAGATGGTGAACAGAGGAAAAAAAAAAACAGGAACACCCGAAAGCTGGCATCATCACACCTAGTTACTGTCATAGCCAAATATTGTGCAGAGAAATAAAACGTTGTTCTTAAACCAAGACATCTTTGTAGAGGAAAGGCACTGGAGTGACCTTCTCACTGACAACAGGACTAGATGACAACAGGACTAAGGCCCCGGCATACAGGTATCAAACATGTGCAGAAGGTTGATGCATCATTATGTTGAAGATACGTCAATAGAAATACATTTTACGTTATTTTCTAACATGTCTCAGAGTGTATTAATCATGTAGAGAGCGTAGGAGGTAGAATAGGGACTGGTAAACTGATCGATGAGATATATCCCTACAGGAAGGACGGAAGAAGAAAGAATGTTGATTTCTAACTGATTACTTACAAGAATTTCTAGAGAGACCTACATTAGATTACTCCAAAGTATCTTATGATCTTTGTAACGCAACTGTGAATGATCATAGTAACATGATACTTTAGCTATTATAGCTTTGGTATGGAAACGAAGAGGTCTATGCCAAAATCTCTATAATATAAAGAAGAGTCTGGAAGAGAGTTTTCAAGTTACTTCCTATCCTTGAAGTACCATCAGTTGTTTTAGGTTTGTGCTGTCTATCCTTTTCTAAGAGTAGGTGTCCTGTTGTTCAAATGGGGCATATCTCATTTTGAAAGAAAACTTTTAAAATCTTCAAACCTGTAGTTACTACTCGTCGTAGTTACAGAGGGTGTGCAACTGGGTTTAGTATCTGTGGGTCATCAAAATTAACTTGTTTTAAAATCTTTTGTTGAAACATGACAATATTCTTGAAATAAGGCAGACAGTCCACTTGTTTCAAGACACTGCCACTTGATTATAAAGTCTTTGCACTGCAACTTCTCTCATCCTGTTGGAAGTTTTTTCACTTTTTTTAAAATAAGATTTTAAGAGTGAATACATGATTAAGGGCTTGTTAAGATGGACATTTTTGTTTTGCAGAGTACCAACAGAGCTGCTGCCAAACCCTAATATTACAGTATCATACTGTGTCTCTGTGGTCCCAGACTATGTATGTTAGCCTGTGGTAGAAGAGCTGGATAGATGACTGACTCACAGACTGTGGTTATGTCAGGACTGCTGCCAGCCTGCAATTGTAGCCTGTGGTGAGGTGGTTTCTGCCTGTTACAGTCCATGCTGTGTATCAAAGCCTCTGAGGCTATTTATAGAGGGATTTCAGGTGACGTAATGCACCCACTGGCGGCCATAGTGGAGGACCTCAACTCTCGGGCAACAGTGGATGTGAAAAGCTAATGGTAGTCTCAACAGAATTGAAAATAGAAAAGACAAGACAGTTTACCTAAATTTGGAAACAAATCTACTTCATCAGACTATTCATTTTTACTGAGATGACCTGCAACCACACCATGGCAGGCTTTTTCAAGAACTTGTCTTTTTGTAGCAGGGTTGCTATATATTTTAGCCTTTATTTGCACACAGTTAAAATCTCCGTTGTGGACCTTCATGATGGCACCATGACAGTGTTGCTAGGTTTGCGACGCAACTGCAAAGCCTCTATTGATGAAAATGCAGACATTTCATAGAATATGATAAGGAATAACAATAAAAAAGTCTAAACACTGGATTCTGAAAGGAGCAAAAAAAAAATCAGACTTTCAACCATATGTGATCTAGACATGGTATTTTCCAGAAAACTACTTTCACGCTAGCTGTGCTTTGTGGGACAGTTGGAATGCATCTTTAACCAATCAGATTGGCTAAAACTACCTGTTGTATAATCATGGTTAAAAATCAGATATCCTATTCCTGTGTCAATCGAGCCAATGGCTATTGGACCGGTGACTGGCTGCAGACTGTTGGTTTTACACCAGTAGCGAGGGCTGGAGACAGAGCGGCGTTTAGACTGTGGGTTTTCCCCACTGTGTTATTTAAATACATGCACTGTTACTGTAATGCCCTATTTTAAACTGCTGAGTCATTAAATGGTATGCTGAGACAGAGAAACACTCACTGGGGAGACTGCTGCTCATACACAAACAGTGGCAGAGAGAGACAGAGAGAGAGAGAGAGAGAGAGAGAGAGAGTTGAGGTGAAAGGAGAGGTGAAAGGAGAATAGGAAATAAAGAGGGAGAAGGGTAATAGAGAAAATGAAATGAGACGAAAAGAGAAGAAAGAGATGGCAGGTAAAGATGAGATAGATAGATAGATAAATAGATAGATAGATAGATAGATAGATAGATAGATGAACGCCTTGTTAAAAGCAGCAAACCCACAGCAGACTCTGCACTAAGTAGCACCATGACAACTAAAGAGTAGAATACAATAGAAAGAATAGAATAGTATATCAGCAAAAAACATCCATATAAAAAAAACAAAACTAAACAAAAATAATTTACTTTCCAGAAATACAATAACCCTTGGTATATAAAAAAAAGTTAATATATGTATATATATATATATATATATATATCCTACCATACTGTAAACCATTTCGTTCTTTCTCCCCTGTGGTACAGTACTTTATTATAGCCTTGTTACAGTCTGGTCTATGTAAATGTGCGTAAAAACAATCTTACCCATAAAATAAAAGGCCTGCCGGGTTTGTTTGTGTGTTTCCCGTGTGGAGTGGAGTTTTGGTGCGATCTGACTAACAGGCGATCTGACTGACAGGCACTTTGAATATCGGCTGACTGACGGCTGATTACAGCGAGAGGGAACTGAGGGATTGGGGAAAGGAATAAGAGATGAAAACCCTTCCCCAGTATCATCTATTCGATTTACAGTAGCTTCTTTTTTTGTCTGTTCGTCTGTTTTCAATCCACTAATAAGACTCTTGGGGATTGACGGCGGTTTGCTACAGTATCTTCTTTTCAAGATTATCGTGATCGGTGTCATTTATATTTCTCTTTTTTCTTTTTCCCGCTGTCATTTGACGTCTTACTAGGATATTCCTCCTAGGCATGCAGACTTCCAATTTAAAGACATTTGATGCCGTTGAAACTGTACAGTTGTGACACTTCTGGTCAAAAATGATTCACATTTTGTAGTTTTACTAAGACGTCTTTCCGAAGTTCTTGAAAATGTCAACTTAAGTGAGTAAAAAGAGCCCATGAACTTTTGCGATTTAGCACGTGAAACCTTTCAGTGCCCGATGTCTTTGAACTACTCTGAACGCAGATGGAATGCTGCAGTCCCAAGCTTGCAATTTTATTTTTTTTGTATTGTTGTTTTACCATGATTTAGTCGTAATGCTACATTTCCAAGATGTGCAGAGCTCGTACAGTAGCCATGGCGCTGGAATACGAGTATTGAAACTCAAGGAAAAGTGTGTGTGTGTGAGAGAGAGTAGGAGGAGAGAAAGAAGGAAGTAAAGGGCGACCATTTTAAAATCACCTCCTTCACTGGTCCTATAGGAATGCTGCACTGGTATACTAGAATGCTGGGAATTTAACACGCAAACACATACATACTGTACACACACACACACACACACACACACATTTGGGAAACACTTTCTCTAATAAAAGGAATGCATTGACTAAATTCTCGTCTGGGACATTTCAGGGTTAGCGAGTGTTCCTGGCAGACAGTACAGATTTCCCCATAGATAGTAGCGCTAGTCTTTTCAGCTCGGTCGTGGACACAGTGTGTATCGTCGTGTCTCTAGCCTACAGTACATACAGGACAGCAGGTACATCACACAATGGTGAGACGCAGCACATATAAGTTAGATCTCATATAGCGTGTATATGTCAGCTACCAGGGCGTCGACAGCATGGAGGGTAGGGATGCACCGATACTGAGAAATAGTGGTGGCTGTCAGGTGAATACCAGGCTGAAATAACTTGTCGTATCAGAAAATTCCTTCAGTAATTAAATCTGATACCAAGAGCCACACGTAACGTGCAAAATCAAAGTAAATCATCTTGATTCTCTGTATTTGTCATACATGGAAAGATGTTAGATCTATATAATGGAGAAAAATGTAATGCATTTTATTTTGTCCCGTAACCCCAATGGGACAATGGATCCGTTCTACTGATACTTTAACTTTAGCACTCTGAAGAATTGGGACCAGCAGTGAAAAAGTGATATCAGTGCATCCCTGACCAAAGCCAGTGTCCTACTGTAGGTTATATAAGACATGTTCATTACCATACCATCAATTAGCAATGATCTCCAATCAATACAAGATACACAGCGTAACCCAATGAAACGTTACAGGACAGTATACTGTAGCAAAGTATCCTGCTTGTCTTCATCAGGCTGACAGCAGCTGTCTGATACGGGGGCTGAGGATGAATTATCTTGACATCACTGAAAAAATATCTTAAAAAATGGGAAACATGAGGGGCAGTTAGAGGTGTGCATGTTCTGCTTTAACAGCTTAGGTTCAAAAAGTTACGAATCAACCAGTGGAAAATCACCCCTTTGATTGAGATTTTTAGGGGAAGTAGGGGCTTTACGTCAACAAGGTTTCAGACAGGGCTACAATGCCACATAATGTCCCCATATGTGTGGTTCAAGTCCTTCTGGGAACACAGTGGGTTGCTTAACATCTACAAAAGCTGTTTGCTGTTTAGGTTTGCTAATAAACAACAACACCAGCAGCAAACAACGGTAGGAGGTCTGGTCTGAGATCAGTCCGATGGTCTCATTAGAGCTGACGATGCATTGGATAGGTTTCAGTAGTCCAAACGTCCATAGATGGGAGTCCAAGTCTTTGTCACACTGGGGAAATGTAGTCCAATAATCCTTGAGTTCTTCCATCTGCGATCCCATAGGAGGAGGAGGAGGAGAAAACGTTGAATTATTTAATATGCAACTAAAGTCAATGTGTCATCAAGCTGTGGCGTCTCAAACCCATTTTTGGAGACACTTGCTGCCGCTGGAGACATGCGGCCTTTTATTGTGCTAACCAATTTAAAAAAACGCCGTAATTGCATTTCCCCCACCATTCCATGTGTGTGTATGACAGGGTTCAGAGACATAATTTGGCGAAATCATCACTGCTGTTGTTGTTGGGTTGGAGAGCTAAGCGCCA
Organism: Centroberyx affinis; assembly: GCF_046629955.1. Lineage (NCBI taxonomy): Eukaryota > Metazoa > Chordata > Actinopteri > Beryciformes > Berycidae > Centroberyx > Centroberyx affinis. The sequence continues at coordinate 99,497 of NW_027282217.1, forward strand.
GATTACATTTCTAAAACGAATGCTTCCAGAGTTGCTAACAGAACGAAGGAGGATGTTTCCAGCTGAGTGTCTCCGCTCTCGGGTTCATAGTTCGTAAAAAGTAACACATGCACTTTTCGAAGAGGTTGTTGGACCTCAAAGCCGCCGCCCGTCTCCCCAAGCAAGCTTCCCTCCTCCTCGACGAAGCTTCCTTGGTTACTCCCCTCCTCCTTCCATCGCTCATGTCCTTTTTTTTTTTTTGTCCATTTGTGAATCCAACATGGCTGCCGGTACTACAGCATGTTGACAAGATGCCATTATCAAGGTAGATTTGTCCAAAACAGTCCATGGTTCTTGTTTTACTGTAAATTGAAATCCCCTCACAGAAAAAAAAAAAATAGTTATTTGGATCTGGTTTGTAAAAGTGGTATTACAGTAGCCTAGAAGGTCCAATCCTGACATCATAATTTTGCTTGTTAGACTCTCCTCAGTTCAAAGAGCTGCTGTTCTTGTTTAGTTGCATGTGTGTGAGTGTGTGTAAGTTAAGTGTGTAAGAGCATGCATGCGTGTGTGTGTGTGTGTGTGTGTGTGTGTGTGTGTGTGTGTGTGTGTGCACCTATGTTTTCTGTCCTGCTGGTAGTTTTGTGATGGTTTGGGTTGTTGCAAGAGTGGATTTTCAATCCTCCCTGTCCTTGGCATTAGAACGGTTCGGTCCAAGTGTGTAGAATTGCCTGTGTGCTGTGTGTGTGTGTGTGTGTTTCTATGAATGTGTGTATGTGGCAGTGAGTTTGTGGGGCAGTATGTGCAGTCTGCTAGCAGTGTGTGTGTGTGTGTGTGTGTCTGTGTCTGTGTATGTGTATGGCAGTGTGCCTGTGTGGCAGTTTGTAGGTGTGTATGTACATTTGGTGTTTGTGTATCTATCTGTGTCTGTGGTCGGCAGTACACACACTAATATGTTTTGTGTTTGTATGGCAGTAGTGAACAGTGTGTTTGTGTGTGTAAGAGAGTGTGTGTTGCGAGTCTTTGCGTGTGGCAGTAGAAGTGTGGTCACTCGTTGCAGGAATCCCCTTTCTCCTCGGTTGCCGCCGGAGACTCTTGTGGGCGGTGCTTGCAGTGGCCAAGCGAATGGCGAGTGGTGGATCTTGATGGGCGGGCCAAGCAGGAAGCGAGAGACTGGGCCGCGCAATCACAGGCTGCGTCCTGAGAAAGAGGAGGGGCCAGTTAAGAAGACGCCATATTGTCAGTGTGTGGAGACAATCTCATATTATCCATGCATTTTTATTTTATTTATTTATTTATTCATTTATTTTTATACATGTTTGATTCTAAAATTTGAGATTAAGTGCAAAATCATGAGGTTAAGGGGAGGGACCACAGGTGAATAGGACAAAAAAAAATCCATATCAGAATAAGCATGTCAGATTTTTACCTATTTTTTCATATAGAATGTTTCATAAACAATAAATGACAACAGATATTAAAGAAAGATTCTATAAATTACCAGCTATTTACCAGCCATGAACATTTTGTGGCTGTGGCTGTATCTACAACTTAAGTTAAAAAAAAAGTGGTTTCCATACAAAGAATACATTATTTTAAGACCATGGCCAAGAAGCTTTTTGTGTGTGCATCTGGTATAAAATTAATGAATCATCGGTTTGAGTTGTTTTTGATTATTGTTTTGTACAATTTATGACACTATAGTTGTTATAGAAGCAAAATAGGACAATATCTAAAAATTGACCAATTCATCCAAAATTACTGTTTTCACTTGTGGTGCCTCACCTTAAAAGTGAAAATAACAGCAATAACCCCACAAAATAATGGCTGTTTGTGAATCAGTGTGTGTGTTTGAGAGTGTGTGTGTGTGTGTGTGTGTGAGTAAATGCATGGCTGTGTATCCTTGTGTTTCTATTCATCTGCATGTCCACCAGTCTCACCTCCACCCCAGACACCACAGCCACGGTGTTGCCCGTCGTCTCCTTCTCCTCCCTGGCTGTGTGTCTCATGAACCTCTTATTAACGATCCTGGTCACACTGTCGTTGGCTCCGCCGAGCCCGGCCAGGGCCCCGAGGCCTCCGGCCCCGACCGACACGCACTCCGGCTTGGGCTCGTCCGCTCCAGCTAGCCCCCCCGACACGCCCAGGCCTCCCAGGGAGTCTCTGGGCACTCTGTCCCCAGGCAGGGTGACTCCTCCCTGGCCGCGGCCGCCGCAGACGTTCCTGATGAAGTCCTGGACCAGGCCTCCGTACCGCTGAGACGCAGGGTCAGACCCGCACACCGTCGCCCCGGACGGCTTCCCTGCGGCGGGGGGCTGCCGCGCCGGGCTCGCCCCCTGGCTGCTGGCTCCTGGTGTGGAACAGAGACAGGATTTTCAAACTAAAAATCATTTGGTCTGTCCGGATCCTTTTTACCTGCCAAGGAGGTTATGTTTTCACCTGTTAGTTTGTCTTTCTGTCCGTCTGTCAGCAGGATAGGGTCAGATAGTAAAACTTTTGAAGGGATTTCAATTAAATTTGGTGGACAGAGCAGTCTTAGGCCAAGGAACAATTGCTTAGATGTTGTTGGTGTTCAAAATGTGGGATTTCTGCCATTTCATTTCAATTTCATTTCATTTCAATGTTTATTTGAATAGGGACAGATACATAGACATAGAACATTTTAAAGAAAATAACATAACGTTTATAGCCTAAGCTAATTTGCAATGTTTGTCCGTAGATGGGCTTTTGTTAAAACAGAATAGAATATACACACAAAAGGACGTTGTCAACATAAGAAAGATGGTACCAAAGATGGTATTTACAGCAATTAGATGATTAGCGTTTTTTGGCCATAACTATGAAGCTAACAACTTTCCAAATCCTAAGGGTATGTTTGCAGGGTCAATAAATCAATTTAGCTTAAAATATAAGTGATTGGAATGATATCTTTAGATGATTCAGCAATTCTCCAGCGTTGTCGGAGGCTTGTGCTTTCTGAGTGCCTTCTACCATTTTATTCAAAGATTTTATTCACCAAGAATAATAAATATACAGGAAGTCTTGGTGGCATTGGTGAAGAGACACACTGAAAACTTAAGAGTTACAGATTAACTGTCTCATTTTCTTACTACTTGTTGTATGATATAAAGCAATCATTTAATAGTTAATATCCTGAATATTGTAAAAAAAATAAGATGATTAGTTAACCCTTGGTATCCTACCTCCTCCATCACCCCTCCAGAGCGACTCCACACTTCCAGAGTGTTCCACCACGCTGAAGAGGCTGGACAGGCCGTCGTTGAGGCCGCTGAGCACCGGGCTGTCCCTGGTGGTGGTGGAGCGGGCCCAGGCCGAACCTCCTCCTCCACCCAGGGGTCTCTGCTGGAGGCTCCACAGACTGCGCTCCCTGGAGGACGTCCCGTCCAGCCTGGAGGTGGAGCCTGAAAACAGAACCAGGGGGATGGAATGTTAGGGTTAGAATATAGATAGATTAGTTCAATGAACCAAACAAGCAACCAGTCAACGAACTAATTACTAACTCACTCTTCCAAACAACAAATATATAAAATGAAAAACAAACAATCTAACAAATAAATACACCAAATAAATATACAAACCAAATAAGTAGTCATCTAACTAACTAAGCTCCCATGTATAGTTGGAGTGGAGAAAGAAAATTGCATGAATTAACTAATTTTCTAACTCTCCCTAAAACCAAAATCAAACAAATTGATGAATAAATAGATAAATTAACCAAATAAGTAGTAAACTAACTGATTAACTAAGGTCTAGGGGTGGAGCCTAAATATGGAAGAAAGAATTGAAACATAAAAATAAAAAAATAGCTTCAACTAACTCAAAAAACAAGCAAATATATAAATAAGAAACAAACAAACAAATGAACCAAATAAATAGTAAGCAAAATAATTAACTAAGCTCACATTTACTTGACTGACTGACTACCAGACCTGGGCTAAATAATTCTTAATCTGCCTGGAGTACCAAATGGGTGGGGTTACTGTGTTAGGACAATTCAGACAGCGTAAGCTAAGTTGTCAATCACAGAAAACCATAATACATTAGGGTTCAAATATTTCCTGCGACTGTCTAAACTTGGTGTTTGTGGCAAAACCTAATGTGGCAAACCCCTCCCATCTGGTACTCCAAGGAAGTCAAAACAAAGGCTAAGAATTTAGATACCATTTGACTCAGGTCTGCTATATAACATACAGTAAATACTAGATATATACCTGAAGACACCCGGCGCTGTAGTTTTGGAGATCCATACTTGGGCGAGCAGCACGGCCTCTCGATGCGGCTGTGGACTTTATCCAGCGACGAAGATATCTGCCGGGTCCGGGCCGACGCCAAGGAGGACGTGGTCGAGGACGAGGGGCGGGGAGACCAGGCTTTGGAGTGTAGCCCCGCCCCCCTGCCGCCGGGGAGGCTGTCGGTTTGAAGCCCGACGCTGACGTACTGGGCGGCGGTCTGCGTGGATCTGCTGGACACGCCCACCGCCTGGGAGGGGAGAACAACAGATGGATGGATGGAGGAAGAGAGAGAGAGAGGGAGATAAAGTATGTTTAGAAGAGTAGAAAATAATGCAGTGAAGACTAGTTTTAACAGGAGGAGGAGAGAGAGAAATTACCTTAAAGCTAAACCTTAAACCTCCACTAGGCAACTAGACAAGTTGGCGGCTACTAGTGGGAACGAGAGGTAGCTGTTTGAAAAATCGGAACTTCAATACCCAGAAATCCTGTAATGTGACGTCAATAAACTGCTCACAGCTCGCTCATGTTTACCAACCGGCCGGTTTGAGATGCTTTATACCAAAGGATGGAGGATGGAGAACTGACTCCAGAATTTCATTTGGGCAAACAAATGAAACAAGTGAATCTACAGCAAACAAATGAATCTACAGCGTCTCAATTAGTGTGGATGGAACTCTCTATTTTGACAGGTGTATTTCTACATATGAATCTTGCCTAGCTTTAAGTAAAACCTCAACAATATGACACTCAAAAGGAATAAAATCCAATATGCTAATAAATCTTCCATCATCGTTAAACATATACACTAAAACTTTTCATTTATTCATGAAAATAAAAAAAAAGTTCACAAAATGTACTTATTGTAAGTTACTTTGGACAAAAGCATCTGCTAAATGATATGATGTAGTGTAAAAAGAAATGACCTGACTTCCTGGTTCCTTGCTGGACTTCCTCTCCAGAGAGGAAGAGCGTATGGCCTGGCGGACGCAGTTGGTCATCTCCTTCATGTCGTCGCTCAGGTTGGCTGAAATCTCTCCGATCTCCAGCCCGCGGAACGCCGAGGTCGAGGTCATCCCGTCGACCACGCCGTTAGCCGAGCCGCTAACGCCGTTGTTGAGGAGACCGGGGATCGAACCGACGCTTCTGCTCTCCAGCAGCTCCCTGTGCTGCTTGGACAGCGAGCTCAGCCACTGCTCGTACGAGGAGGAAGAGGAGGGTGAAGAGATGGAGGACGAAGGCTGCTGCTGCTGCTGCACCTCCAGGGTTTCCGCTCCGAACACCCCGGGGTCCGAGCCGGTCAGCCCCAGGGAAGAGCTCCCGTTCTGGGCCAGCTGTGGCTCTCTGGCTCCCTGGTTCCTCCTCTGGTGCTCCATGCGTCGCACAGCAGGAGGGCTGTAGTAGATCCGGATCCCGGTGCGGTCCGGAGCGGTGTAGCTCCTCTGGACAGACTCCAGGTCCAGCTCTGATCCCACTATGGTGGGGCCGTCCCAGGTTTTGCAGAAATCCCCAACCTCCGGAGTCTGAGACGGGACAGGGGAGAAAGGACAAAAGAGAAGGGCAAGTAGAGATGATGATTCAAACCCATATCAAACAATTATACAAGCTCCGTTTCACCTTTTGCTACTTTTCAATGAACCTATTCAGTCTAAACTGAGGGAGAGCAGATCGGAGAGGGAAGAAAAGAAAGTAATGATGATGATTGAAATCCAAATCAAATATGAATATCTCCCTGAGAGGTTTTACAGCCTTCTTCAACCTTTGGTTTCTGAGATAAGACATATAAGAGGAAAGGAGAAAGGACATGATAACTGAAATTTAAAATCTTAACATTATTTTAAAAAAATCGTAAACGTGATCTTAACATCAAATGTCAATATCTCCATTCCAGTTGTCACCAAAGCCGTAAGAAAGAGGAGAAAGGAAAACTAGACACTGTGAAATCAAATGAATAAGCCATATCAAATTATTTTTGGTATATATGAATAAGTTACTGTCCCCAAAATCACGCAACAAAGTTTATAAGCTGTGTTTACGGCCTTTGATATTTAAACAGTAGTTTGCCAGTCATGTTTTGCTGTAATATGTTAGAAAAAGTAAAAAACATGACCGTTCTCAATATACAATGAACTACACATTCTACACCATTAGAAAGTGCACAATCACAGAACTCAGTATTGTACTGACGTCATTGGTCAGGTAGGTCCAGTTCTTCCTGGTGATGTCACCCAGCTCTGGGCGAATCAGGAGAGGGGGCGGGACTGCGAACGGGCTCTTCTCTTCCTGGTTGGCTGTTCCGTTGACCTCCAGGTCTTCCAGCTCTGACATGGAGCTGGTCCTAACAGAGGAAGAGGAAGGGAGTGATGAACATGGAATAGAATAAAATGGTATAGAACAGAACAGAACAGAGTAGAATAGAATAGAATAGAATAGAATAGAATAGAAAAGAATAGAAAAGGTCATACTCTGGTTTCAAGACGCCAAACTGGCCTTCATTTATGAAGCCATCGTGAAAATCATTGCAAATAAAAAGCGTTGATGAGATGGTCGTAAAAACTCCTAAAAAAACATACTGTGCAGTTTAATTTAGTAAACTTTCTCATAACTTGCAGCTTTGTGTTTCTCCACATGTTAGAAGGTAAGATAAAGTTCAAACTGAGATGTTTTCGTTTGTGGGAGAAGGAGCGTGCTTCATTTCCAGATTTAAGTGTGTTCTCCCCTTGATCAATCAGAGCCAGTAAGTCTAAAATAGGCAAATGAAAATAATGATTTTATTTGTCACCTTGGTAATGCGGTTCCATTAGCGACCGTCTCTGCTGTCGGCTCTGCATCTGACGACTTCTCCGCTTTGGACTGTGAAGACAGAGAACCCGCAGAGCGTCACAGATGGGGAAATGTTGCATCTATTTATTACAGTTTATTAGCATTTAAATGATCTGCAGACTTCAGTCAAATTGCCCTGTAAGCATTCTTTATTTCTAATTTCCAGACACCCACACACACACACACACACACACACACACACACACACACTCTCTTTCTTTGCCAGCCACTTCCTACAGAGCTATTTTAATTAAAGGAAGCGGGGAAGTGGACATTATGACTGGTATAGTCTGTCTGTGGCAGACAGCACACACACACACACACACACACACCCCTGCTTGATAATGATGCTGAGTCAGTGTGTTTCACCCTCGAAGGATGATCTCACTCTACAGTTTCCCCTCAGAGGAAAGAGGGATAGACGATGAGGGAAAGTGGAAGAAGGAAAGAGTATAACTGTCTATTTTATTATATGCTGCTCAAATACACTGCTGGACTTTCACGTACAGCTGCAACCTGCTGTGTACCAGGCTGCCTGAGTGTATATTGACAGAAAGCTGAATATACAGTATAAATGTACATGGGAAAATGGTAAATGTCAATGGGACAGAATGGTTTCTTTGTGACAATGTCCCTCTTACTCTTCTTTATCTGCGGAGGATTTTACTAACTTTAGCTAGAAAAGCTAGCTAACTTCCGATTTTGATGAAACTTAAAGGGATGATGCATCCCTGCTGCTGATTGGCCAAAGGCACACCTGCATCATTAGTCGGGGACGACGTGTTTACTTGTAACTTTGACACAAAGGTACTTGCAATGTGCAATAGAGCAGAAAAAAAACACACTAGTAGTAGTAGTAGTAGTAGTAGTGGTAGTGGTACAGAAAAAAAGAAAGACAAGAGTTATGGGAGAGAGAGCCACACACACACACACACACACACACACACACACACACACACACACACACACACACACACACACACACACACACACACACACACACACACACACACACACACACACACACACACACACACACTCAGACTAACAGACAGCAACAGATGGCAGACAGAGTGAATTACAGTATGACCAGCCTCGGCCTCCTGCCAAGTTTCCTATGTGGGTTCAAGTGGGACGCAGTCACTTAATGGAAAGAGCGAGACAAGATCACACTCAACAGACCGTAGGAAAGAGAGGAGGAGAGGAAGGAGAGGAGGAAGGAAGGAGAGGATGGGAGATGGGAGAGAGAGAGGAGGGGGAAAGGAGGGAATGATGGGAAAGGAAAGACGGGAAAAAGAAGGAAAGGAGGATCAGACTGAAACCTCAGAGGAAACCTCAAAGGAAGTGGGTATGGAAGAGAGGGAGAGGAGAGATGAAACACTGGCTTACTGTTACTGTACAGACTTCAGCAGACAGAAGACACACACACACACACACACACACACACACACACACACACACACACAGAGTGGCATTGTTGTTAGTTTTCCAGGAGAACTAGGCCACTAGTTTGGGACAGATTGGGTGGAAGCCAAAGACAGGTAATGGAGTGGGAATGATGGTAGACTAAAGCCAGCCAAGTCTGGCTACACACACACACACACACAGTCAGACAGAGTCCTGCTTCATTACCTGCTACTATCTGACTCTGTGTGTGTGTGTGTAAAAACCCTCAGCCCCTGACCACGTAAACACCGATGCGATGCTCTCATCCCTCAGTGACGTGCTGCAGCAGCTTGGCTGTCCTGCTGTAATCTGACTGGAACACAAACACAGCAGCAGTGACCGTGCTTTCCCACTGAGCTCAGCCTCACTTCAGACTGCAGCTGCACCACAGCAGAGAGGAGGCCCTTCACTCACATTATGGCTCCGTGGTTTGGCTATTGTCAGCATCACTGAAAGTGCACTTGAAGGGCAAAACCAGCCTAAAACACTGTTAACTAGAAGGGCACTCGGAGAGCGCAGACCTCCGCCAAGGTTTGTGCTATTATTGCTTGTTCGTGAGTCGGATCCGGATCCAAAATGTAATGGGTTCTTCCTTGGCCCATGCTGCACCCTTCCACCAAGTTTCATGAAAATCGGGCCAGTAGTTTTTCCGTAATCCTGCTAACAGACTTTGGCGGAGGTAAAAAACAGATGTCCATTTTGTTGTTCCGTTTCAGTGGTGGAAAGTAACTAAGTACATTTACTCAAGTACTGTACTTAAGTACAATTTTGGGATACTTGTACTTTACTTGAGTATTTCCATTTTATGCTACTTTATACTTCTACTCCACTACAATTCAGAGGCAAATATTGTACTTTCTACTCCACTACATTAATTTGATAACTTAAGTTACTAGTTACTTTGTATATTCAGATTAATAATACAAAATATAATTAACAAATAAATTATGATGTATTATTATAGATTAAGATAAAACTTTATTGATCCCCAGGGGGAAATTTACAAACTACCCAGCAGTAAATAAAGTAATTAAAATCAGCTTCACCCTTACCAGCTGTAACATTAAAGTGATGAACACATTAATGCATCAATAATTATAATCCAATACATTATTCTGAAATGAGCCATTCTGCATAATGAGTACTTTTACTTTTGGTACTTTAAGTACATTTTGATGCTAATATTTTTGCACTTTTACTTGAGTAAAAATTTGAATGCAGGACTTTTACTTGTAACAGAGTATTTCTACACTGTGGTATTGTTACTTTTACTTAAGTACAAGATCTGAGTACTTCTTCCACCACTGTTCGGTTTTACCCACTTTATCTTTCTTGCTTTCTTTCTTTTCAATATGTAATTTTATGTATTTTTTTCAGTTTTATGTGAAGCACATACATTTAAATTACAACACTTCATCACGAAATAACTCCTGGAATGCATTGAACATCACAGATTGATGATATGATGACTGTGGAATATCTATCTATCTATCTATCTATCTATCTATCTATCTATCTATCTATCTATCTCTATTTTCCTTTAATGCGAGCGAAGATCATCCATGGAGGTGTTAAGGCTTTACAAGAGCTTGTGTGGTGACAGAAATCATTTACAGATATGAATGTGAAGGACAGGAAAGCTCTCCTCCCGTCAGTAAAGCCTGGATGAGTCTAAGTGTAATTTATCGGCTCAAAAAGCACGGTAGGAACGGCTGCTCCACCAATCAGATTGCTTGGCTGGAGCTTCCTGTTTGTATCAGGAGACACAGAGCGGTGGAAAAGTGAAGGATGTGGCAAAATGCGAGATATTCTAGGGTACCACACACACACACACACACACACACACACACACACACACACACAAACACACACACACACACACGCTCATTCCTCTCAGCTTCCATCATTCTAAGACACTCTCTCCTTTCTCCCCCTCTCACTGTTTCTTCATCTTTGACATCTCTCTCTCTCTCTCTCTCTCTCACACACACACACACACACACACACACACACACACACCCCGTCGTACCTTCCCCTGTGGTGCGGCAGCCTCTCTCAGCCTCTGCTCCCACTGCGCTCTCTCCTGGCTGAAGCGCTCCAGCAGCTCCAGCTTCTCTCTGCCCCAGTTCCTCTCTCCGATCTGAAGCTGATTGGTCCGCAGGTTCCGTCACATGGGAGAACCAGGAAGAAGATGTGGAGAGAGAGAGAGAGACATCAGAGGAGGAGGAGGAGGAGGAAACAATGTGCAACAAAAAAATTTTTTGATGATGTTTATCGTTAAGTTATGTGGTAGACGCCTGCATCTAAGGCCAGCTGTAGTCAAGGCTAACATAATCGAGTTCAAGTTCAGGTCCAATCAAGTCAAGACCAAGTCCTGAACAAATCAACTCTGATTCCAAACAGAAATAAGCAATAAACAGGGCATATGCCTTTATAAATGCAAAAATATATATTTATTTTCCTGTAAAGGAGCTCTATTATTAGTTAATGCTTAATAAGCATTAACTAACCCTTAATTAACAGTTAACTAATGTGTCTGGTAATCATTTACTAATGGTGTTCATGTTAACTAAGGTATTAATTTATACATTATGTAATAGTCATCTTTATAAACTATTAAATAATGTATAAATTAATACCTTAGTTAACATGAACACCATTAGTTAACTGTTAATTAAGGGTTAGTTAATAGTGACCCTTATTGTAAAGTGTTACCGAATCCCTCAACTAACCAATCATTTTATTGGAAATCAAGTGAAAAAAAAGCATGTTGAGGATCTTTTAAAAAATCATAGATATGCTGAGAAAAAGTTGAGTCTGGAGAAAAAAAAAAAAAAGACTCCACATTCAATAGTGTCCGAGACCAAGACAAGTCTGAGTCCACAGAAAAGTGGACTTACTTCAAATTTGAAATTATCAAATAAATCAATCAAATATGCAATGAATCAGTCAATCAGTCAGTCATTAAATCACTCAATCCACTTCCTGAATAGAGTGATTTGAGTTGGCTTCAGGCCTGACACACACACCAATGACACCCATCACTTTCTACCCCAACCCAACATACCTACACACACACAGACACACACACACACACACACACACACACACTGACACTCCCCAGTGCTCACCTGCTTGGTGAGGTCCATCACGGCAGCGTAGGACTCGGCCAGCAGGTGCTGGTGCTCCTCCCGCTCCCTCTTCAGCGCCACCTTCAGGTCCGGAGGATCCAACGCATCACTGCAGGACAGAGCTGCTGCCGCTTTGCCTGTTTTGGTCTCCAGCTGAAGAGAGGGAAGAGAGGGAGGAGAGGAAGGAGAGGGAAGAGAGGGAAGAGAGAGAAGAGAGGGAAGAGAGGGAGGAGAGGGAAGAGAGGGAAGAGAGGGAGGAGAGGGAAGAGAGGGAAGAGGGAGGAGAGGGAAGAGAGGGAGGAGGGAAGAGAGGGAGGAGAGGGAAGAGAGGGAGGAGAGGGAAGAGAGGGAAGAGAGAGAAGAGGGAGGAGAGGGAAGAGAGGGAGGAGAGGGAAGAGAGGGAGGAGAGGGAAGAGAGAGGAGAGGGAAGAGGGAGGAGAGGGAAGAGAGAGAGGAGAGGGAAGAGAGGGAAGAGAGGGAGGAGAGGGAGGAGAGGGAAGAGAGGGAAGAGAGGGAGGAGAGGGAAGAGAGGGAGGAGAGGGAAGAGAGGGAAGAGAGGGAAGAGAGGGAGGAGAGAGAAGAGAGAGGGAAGAGAGGGAGGAGAGAGAAGAGAGGGAGGAGAGGGAGGAGAGGGAAGAGAGAGGGAGGAGAGGGAAGAGAGGGAAGAGAGAGAGGAGAGGGAAGAGAGGGAGGTGAGGGAAGAGAGGGAGGAGAGGGAGGAGAGGGGGGAGAGGGAGGAGGAGAGGGAAGAGAGGGAAGAGAGGGAGGAGAGGGAAGAGAGGAGGGAGAGGGAAGAGAGGGAAGAGAGGGAGGAGAGAGAAGAGAGGGAGGAGAGGGAGGAGAGGGAAGAGAGGGAGGAGAGGGAAGAGAGGGAAGAGAGGGAGGAGAGAGAAGAGAGGGAAGAGAGGGAGGAGAGAGAAGAGAGGGAAGAGGGAGGAGAGGGAGGAGAGGGAAGAGAGGGAGGAGAGGGAGGAGAGGAAGAGAGGGAAGAGAGGGAAGAGAGGGAGGAGAGAGAGGAGAGAGAAGAGAGGGAAGAGAGGGAGGAGAGAGAAGAGAGGGAAGAGAGGGAGGAGGGAAGAGAGGGAGGAGAGGGAAGAGGGAAGAGAGGGAAGAGAGGGAGGAGAGGGAAGAGAGGGAAGAGAGGGAAGAGAGGAGAGATTACGAACGAAGGAGAGACATACAGGGTTATTCATCATGTAAAATTCTGAAATACATCCATCTTTTACTTAGGGCTGGGCGATAATTCAATATTATCGTTTATCATCTTTCAGTGGAATCATATCGTGATGATATGAAGATATTTTGATATCATGACACACATTTCTTCTGTCTAAATTAATGATGACAAGCAAATTTTTACTTAAAAAACTCTCATAAAATGAGGTATGGTAGGAATATTATTTGAATATTTCTGTTTTGTTTGACATCACACCTAACATTACCATTCGGTTCAATGAGATGAACATTAATTTGATTATTTAACGTGATTTTGCATACATGAACCATATCGTATATCATATATATTGATATCGAGAAAAATCCTTATGATTATCGTGATATTGATTTCAACCATAACGCCCAGCCCTACTTTTACTACTTTCTTTCCTTTCTCTTTAAGTCGTAATCCGCAAGAGTCTCCTTTTTTTATTTAGTCTCCATCTTTGTCCCTCAGCCTCATCACTGTGGTGTTTCTGCACTGCACTTCCCACAGATCACCTGTCAATCAAACAGTGTGGGGGCGGAGCTTGGATTTTCTGTTGCTGCAGTTTGAGTTTTTCTCTTTTCTTTGTCTGTTCAGCCATGGTGGCTATCGCTGCTCATGCTAACTACCCAGTTCTTCTTCTTCTGTTTATTCCAAACAAACCGGAAACGTACAGACAACAACAGACAATGGAAAAGCTAAACTGGATATAGGTTGGGTCACTGTTGTGTTAGAGCGATCAACAGATATTTGTTTAAATGAAAAAGTTGCAGATTATTAGCTCCACATTCACTTTACTTCCTCTCGTCTCCCTCCTCCCTGTAGGCCAAAATTGCAGTTGCATCCAATTTGAATTTGAGTATTTTGCATTTTGCTGCATCATGCCTCTAGAAGCAGCACAGACGCCTTTCTTCCCTCCCTCCTTCTTTCCATGCCTCCCTCAATTCCTTCCATCCCTCCTTTCCATCCTTCCCTCCCTCCCTCCATAGCAACACCTGAACTTGTTTATTAGCTGTGAAACTTTGTTCGTCATTGTCTTATCCCCCCTCTTACCAATAAAACACAGCTTGCGGCTTTGATGAGGTAACACAATTAGCACGCTGAGAGCATCACACACACACACACACACACACACACACGCACAGATAATTATTGATGACAACATTTTACACCCACACACACACACACACGCGTAATGGGAAGTCCCAGCGTTTCCCGGTGTTTCATCTCTACAGGAGGGAGGGACGCTTCATAAATGATCTCATGGCTGTTTTACACCTGCGGATCGCTCAGCTGCTGAGGAGAAATGAGAAAGGATGGCAATTTCCTCCTCACACACACACACACACACACACACACACACACACACACACACATGCACACACACCATACCAAGTACTTCTTCCAAGAAGAGATCCTTTTGATGGCAAAGTGCCACGCTTTGAATGATATTACTGTTTGCCCTGTGGTGAGTGAATGTGAAGTGCACCGCGTGTGTGTGTGTGTGTGTGTGTGTGTGAGAGAGTGTGAGTGTGTGTGTGTGTGTGAGTGTGTATTGGGTGCGGAGGGATAGAGCGAGGGAATTGACCTTAATGTACTATCTGTTTTTTGTCCTCTTTCTCTGTCGATTCGTTCGTTCTTTCTTTCTGTCTTTCTTTCTTAACTTGCTCTTTATGTGATGATATTTATCAATTTCCTTGACCTTCCTTTCTGTTTTACTTCTGTTTCTTGCTTTGCTTACATGTTTTTTTGCTTTTATTTTTCATTTCTTACTTCTTTGCTCTTTGTTTGTGTCTTTCTTTCTTTCTTTCTTTCTTTCTTTCTTTCTTTCTTTCTTTCTTTCTTTCTTCCTTTCTTTCTAATGTGTGACCTCAGCCATCCAATCCATTAACGGCAGACAGCTGAAAACTTCCCTGTTGGTTTCGACGACACCAGAAAAAATAAGCGTGATGAAGAGAAAGGGTGAATAACGCAGCAGAGGGGAAACACACACACACACACACACACACACACACACACGCTCACACACACACACACACACACACAGGCTGCAGACGATTCAATCAATCACAATATCACATGACAGTGAAACCGCCCCTATAGGTTTATTCTGTCTCTCTCTCTTAATGCCTCCATCCCTCTCTCTCTTCCTCTCGTCTGTTTTATTCTCTCTCTCCTCCAGTCCGGTTCGGTCCAATAAGCTTCACTGGCACAATGAGATCATCTGCTGCCAAACCATCAGCACACACACAGCAGCAACACATTCCAGCAGAATGTAAACAAACACAATATGTATGCAAACCGCTGATTAGGCAAACACCATTTCTTCTCAGTTCAGTAACTTTATTGACATGATTGTTCATCAAATTACCAAAATTGTCAGTTTTTAAAAACCAACAGACAAGAGTCAATTCTCTCTCTCTCTCTCTGTGTGTCTTTCTTCTTCTCATCCATTTTCTCCTGCTTTCTGTTTTGCTCCAGAAATCTCTCCATAAACTCTCCATCCATCCTCTTCTTCCTCTCTCCATCCTTCTCTCCCCTTTTGCCTCTCCACACAGCAGATAAACCACAGATGACGATCTCTCTCTCTCTGTCTTTCTTCTTCTCATCCGTTTTCTCCTGCTTTCTGTTTTGCTCCAGAAATCTCTCCATAAACTCTCCCCCTCCATCCTCTTCTTCTTCCTCTCTCCGTCCTTCTCTCCCCCTTTGCCTCTCCACACAGCACATAAACCACAGACGATGATCTCTCTCTCTCTCTCTCTCTCTCTGTCTGTCTTTCTTCTTCTCATCCATTTTCTCCTGCTTTCTGTTTTGCTCCAGAAATCTCTCCATAAACATCTCCCTCCATCCTCTTCGTCTTCCTCTCTCCATCCATCTCTCCCCCTTTGCCTCTCCACACAGCAGATAAACCGCAGATGACGATCTCTCTCTCTCTCCCTCTCCCTCTCTCTTTCTTCTTCTCATCCATTTTCTCCTGCTTTCTGTTTTGCTCCAGAAATCTCTCGCTCCATCCTCTTCTTCTTCCTCTCTCCATCCATCTCTCCCCCTTTGCCTCTCTCCATCTTTCCCACCCACCTCCTCCTGCCACAGACTCTCCATCTCTCCATCATTCTTACCCCTTTTCTCCTCCTCTTCTCCCACCCCTTTCCCTCTCTTTTTCCACCCCTCTCCCTCTCTTTCTTTAAAACACATTTTTATTCCTTGGCTTTTAACTCAGTATGAGTTGCTTTTCTTTTTCTTATGGTCTTATTGCTTTTATTATTTTTTATGTGCCTTATAAATAAATTTGGAATTGGATTTTTCAAGCTCTCTAACCCTCTTCCTCTCTCTCTCAAGCTCTAACCCCCTCCACCTCTCTCTTAAGCTCTCTCACCCCCTTTTCCTCTCTTTCATCCTCTCTTGCCCCTTCTCGCTCGTTCTTTCACCCTCTCCCTCCCTCTGTCAAGCTCTCTCATCCCTTCTCCTTCTTACCCACCCCGCTGTGACTCTTTCTCTCCATCCTTATCACTTCCTCTTTCAAGCTTTCTCACCCCCTTCCCCCTCTTTCTCCATCCTTTTTAACCCCTTCTCTCACTCTCTCTCCATTCCTTCTTACCCCCTGTCTTTAAAGCTCTCTCACCCCTTCTCTCTCTCTCTCCTTCCTTTTCACTCCCTCCCTCCCCCTCTCTTCAACCTTATTACCCCTTCTCACTTCTCTCTGTAGCTTTCTCACTCCCTCTATCTTTCTCACCTCCCTCATCTCACTCCATCCTTTTCACCCTCCTCCTGTCACCCCCCCCCCCCCCCCCACCCCCCCAACCCCACCCCCCCTTGACTATAAATCAAGCCTGGTGTCAGAAAGCCTGTAGATGGGATTACTCACACTTTTTTTATGAGCAACTCTGCTTTTCCTTTTCCCTCTGTCTGAGCCTCATATAGCTCACAACGCCGGGGGTACCAGACCCATCAATTCAAACACCAGGCACACACACACACACACACACACACACACACACACACACACACACACACACACCAGACCCATCAATCCTCTCTCTCTGCCTCTCTCAGTCTGGCTGCTCCGTGGCTGTGGCGTCCTTATATGGTGCTAATGGAACTGTCTGGCAGCCAATCGCACGACAACACCCCCCCAGCTCCCGTCTCCTATGGCGACAGAGCGTTTTCTCGTTAGTGATGAACGCGGCCTAACGAGCCCCCGGTCCTTAACGAGGTTTACTGCTGAGGCGTTTAGAGGGAGGAGATTTTACTGGATGACTGGCGTTTATTGGGGGATGAAAGACGTCTGGCTCACCACTCACCACTTAGCATTTATTAGTCTTAATATTTATTCATCTAAACCTCTCGTCTAAGGATAGCTAGAATAATCTGGTGCTATTATACTAGAGGGTCAAGATACGCCTGCTAGGTCTGTCTCAGTTTCTCTCCACTAGTTCATACTAGAAGAAACCAGAAATCAGGCACTGATGACATGTTTACATTCACATTATTTCAATTCATCATGTGGCTTTCCAGCTATTTTCATCAATTAACTACACAGAAACAACTTTTCATGGCAACAAACAACAACTCTCTATGAAGCAGCAACAAACAAACAGCAATTAAATCTATCTTTGAGGGGGTCCCGGGGCAGCAGGAATAGTTTAATTTCACTATCATTTAGCTCAATTGTTATTATCCCAGTTAGAGAACGTAGAAGAATGACTATTCCAATCATAGGCTTCACTCTCGCTGCTATTATCTCCCCACGCACAGTGTAGACAGCTATATAATTCAATTCTTAATCGACAGCAATAATACTCCTATATTGGGGTTGCTGGGACGAAAAGCTTATCAAATGAGGATCGGTCGCCTGATGTGCTTCAGCATGGCCGTCTGCGATATGAAAATGTTTGAGAAGCAACTATTCATAGCAACAAACAGCAACTGTCTATATTGAAGCAATTATTCATAGCCACAAACAACAATTTTCTATATCGAAGCAACTATTTATAGCAACAAACAACAGCGATCTCTATAGAAGCAATTATTCATGCTGGAGATAAAGCAGGTATACTGTATATAGCAAATGATAAAGCAACAAACAGTCACTGTCTATAGCAGCTATCTAAAGCAACATAATAATACATTTGAATCCCACAATTTGCATCTTTGTTGTGAAGTGTTTCATTTCCCTACAAGAGCAACAAAGTTCATGTCATCTGACTGTGAGCCTAACCCATCAGCAGCCGTATCTAGGGCAACACACGCCAGCAGCAACCTCAACGCCGGAGAAACCCGACGTGTGCCAGGTTTATAAAAATACAGCCTAGATATGATATGATGCATGCGGAAATGATACAGATGTTAAATATGGTAATGTGGGTCGTTCTGAGCTGTGGATTTACAGCGCTGCCGGTTTGACTCGAGTAAAGATCAGGATCTCTGTCACACGGTCTCAGTCCTGCCTCTCTCTGTCCAATATGAATACCAACTTCCCAAAGAAATATTAAAAAAACAGCAGTCTGTAGAAGTGTTGTCATTTTTCCAACCGTATCTATTATCCTTTAAGACAGCGGTTCTCAACCTTTTGCATATCAAGGACCCCTAATTTTGTCCACATTAGGGCCACGGACCCCCATTTGATGAGATTTTGTCTCTCAGACCCAAATCTGAGAATATTTTTATAGTCAGACATGATTTTGTATAGAATTCCATGACTATCTGTACTGTAGGTAGAGAGATAACAGTGAAACTATGATCAAAATAGTCATTCTAAAATGACAAAATAATGAAGTTTAACAATTCATCAATTTGCTGGGGACCCCCTGGAATGCCCTCAAGGACCCCTGGTGGTCCCCGGACCCTACGTTGAGAACCACTGCTTTAAGAAATACCATCATTCTGTTTTAATCACGCTTGATCAATCATTGTCAAATCATTTTGTAACAAAACTAATATATCCTTAGTGTACAAACATTGAGAAACCTTCCTAATCAGTGCTAGGGGCTGATTCCTCTTTTTGTGGTAACTAGTAACTTAATACAGATGTTAATAGTTAATTTTTAAAATTAGAATATCTTTACTTTTTACTTTTCTTTCATAGTGTCATTTCTGTTTTTGTTACAGCAATGTTTATTAAAAAGCCTGCAGCATCTCGTGCAGAAAACATGCTGTTGATCAAAGTATAGTCAAAGTAAAAAAAATATAAAATTGCCATCTGTTGATCTTTGGTGCCAGGTGATGTCACCACCTGTTACACTCTACAGAAGGTGACATCACCTGGCAGCAAAGACCAGCTTTACACAGATGTGGGTTTGGTGTTTAGTTTCCTCTTTAAGTCAAGCAACAAAGTGAAGTAACTACAGTGACGACTTTTAAAAGTAGCTTCCACCACTGCTCATGATATTGAGTTGCACATCGATGTCTCAGTTGTCTCAAGACACAAAAAAAATCCTTCTTCACCCTCTCTCCTCTTCATCTCCGTCCTCTTCATCCTCCCTTCGTGACTGAGGTGGAATTAATGGATGAAATCAATAACTTTCGACTGCTGTTTGTTTCACGGAGAGAGCAGGTGCTCCTAATATTTTCTACAATGAGAACAGATGGATAATATCTATGACATTATGTATGATTTATTCATAAAAGGAGTCAGTGTTGTGCTGTAGGCCTATACGACTCTTGATTTCATATTAATTTCATAAAATTTCTATTAATATTTTTATTTATGAGGCTGTACAAGCTGTTTGATAGGTAATACGGGGTTTGGAATTGAATTGACTTGTTCAACAAAGCAACAGCTGGCTGAGCCGAGCCACGCTGCCAGGACGCCTTGGTGCACACACACACACACACACACACACACACACACACACACACACACACACACACACACACACACACACACACCACACCAGGGCAAATTGATGGCATAGTTTACAGTGTGCGTGGTTGGCAGAGCAGAGATTAGACCCAGCTGTGGCATCTAGGCCATGGCATCACACACACACACACCCACACACAAATATGAAAATATATGTGTGTGGGTGTCTATGCCAGTGTGTGTGTGTGTATTTGTGAAAGCGTGTGTGAACAAGAGTGTGAGAAGGAGAGAAAGTAGGGTAGAGAATAAACGTGTGAAAATGTGTGTGCATAGCTGTTTGTGTGGTGTGTGTGTGTGTGTGTGTGTGTGTGTGTGTGTGTGCCGAACCCCAGCATGCTTGGATAAGAGATGATGAATTGGTTTCACCTAAAATGAATCACAGCCGGGAGAGTCGAGCCTTGATTAAGCCATAAAGGTTAGTCCGTAAATTGAATCTCATAAACAGCGGCAGCCGCGTCACGTTTGGGAAAAGGGCAAATGTCTTATCTCTCTGTTACGCTGTTCTGCTCTCCTATTGGCTGCCAAGGGGGCTGCCAAACCAATCAGAAGACAAATGATCTCGCACCAGGAAGAGAGGGGCCAAATCTCTCTGATCATGACCGTGATTCATGACTCTGTGTTTCGTGACTCTGTGTGTGTGTGTGTGTGTGTGTCCATCCATCAACTTCCTCTCAACTTTGCTCTCTCTCCACCTGTTTGTTTGTTATGCTTTTCCTTCCTTCTTAATTATCTGTCAGCATTTAAAGTATTCTGTTGCTTTCTCTTCTTAACATTTATCTCTCTTTCTCTCTCTCTCTCTCTCTCTCCTTCTCTCTCTCATCTCTCCTCCTCCTCCCTCTATCTCAATTACCGGTCAGTAACTCGTCGGCTGTATCCAATCTCAGAGGCTGTTAATTAACACTGTTACAGCCTCCGCCGCTATTATGAGACTGAGAGAGAGAGGGAGAGAGGAGGAGAGAGTATTAAACCCATCACTCACAGAAAGAAAGAGAGAAAGAGAGGAGAAGGAAAGAGAGAGAGAGAGAGATAGAGACAGGGTGAAAAGCCCAGACGGACAGATAAAACACTTGACAGATAGAGAAGTGGAAATTGACCCCCAGGATGGCATCCATTTTGAAACCACTTGTCAAAATTAATATTGGCCTCCACACAGCAGATAAACCACAGATGTCTCTCTCTCTCCCCCTCTCTCTCTCTCTCTCTATCTCTCTCTCTCGCTCTCTCTCTCTCTATCTCTCTCTCTCTCTCTCTCTCTCTCAGCAGGAGAGTCAATGTTCATCCTGCTTGGCTGAACATTGACTTCAGCTCTCGGATTGTGGTGTTTTCTCTGGGTAAATTGTAGACAATGGTATCTCCGTCATCATTTATCAAGAGTTATATTCATCTTGCTGCAGCTAAAGTACAGTGCTGGTGAAGCCTAGCCCTGTATTTAGATAGAATACAAAAAATAATAAAATTTTAGGGTGCAATCACACCTACAGTTTGTTTTGTCTGGTCTGAACCAGAGCGGAAAAGTTTACTTTGTGGCATTTTGTATTTGGTTTGTTTGTTCACACTGCCCAATTACAAGAGAACCAGGGCTTGTAAACAGAAGTCACATGACTCAGAAGGAGCTTGTTTATTGGACAGTTTGGTGACCTGAGTTTTTGTGGTGGCGAGGAGTCGAAATCAGAGTCTGATTCCAGTCTCTGTAACATTAGCTGGGCATGACAGACTTGTCATACTAGTTAAGGAGGCATTTCACCTCATCTTGACTTCAGGTTTGCCCTTGGTTAATTTTGTTTTACTAGACTTTCCAAGCATGAGGAACGGCTGCCTATCAGATGTCAACATCCGTCTCCTTCTACCCATAGACCGAATCACCGTGATGTCGCTCTAACAACAACAGTCACTTCCGGGTAGACAACTGGCCATTTTCAGCCGTAACCGTAACGTTTAAAGATATATACTGTAGTTAAACACGGTGGTCTGACATATCTGACGTTTCTGCTGTGCTTATTTTATGTACTGTGTTAGCGTCTTTGATAAACCAAATCTACCCAACAGCGACATCTCACCGCCCGTCTTTTCGACTGATACAAGCAGCTGGCCTGTCCCGGATCTCCTCCCTTTTCAGACGCTGAATCCAGAGCTGTCTTTGAGCATGTTTGCTCTTCGCAGATGGAAATCTGAAAAACCCGAACCCTTCTCCACTCTTTATCGTTACCCGGCACCCCCATACACTTAAGACTTAACCATTTTCTCTTTATCTCAGTTGTTCCTCGCCCCGTTTGCTCCACGTCATTAAATTGTATGTAGGAGTTTTCTACTCGGAAGGTATTGTAAACAAACATTGTGATTGGTTCTGTAATCCCTTGTGTTTTGGGGTCGTTTCCTGTAGTTGGTTCAGATTACATTCTCACTCCTAATGAAACTCATCTCCTAATGAAACTCATTGCAGTTCTCTTGTTAGAGGACAGAGACTCGCAATTTCAGGCGTCTCAGTGCTGTTATTTGATGCCACCCAAGTTTAAATGGTATTGTTCTCACCTGGCTAAACAAACTGAATTTAACAATTGGGTTTTTTTCGACCTGTTTGTTTTCTTTATGTATTGTGTTTGTTTGTTTCCATCGAGGACCACTTCCCAATAAAATCAAATCAAATCAAATCAAACAAAGGTGGAATACCGCTCGCTGAACGCACCATCAGAGGTGTCATGAATCTATGCAAAGTGAAAGGAAGGAACTTTGCTCTAGGTGGTGCGTTCTGAGGAGAAGAGATGACTGAATGTATGCTAATAATTCTGTCCATCCCTCCCTCCCGCCTACCTGCGTGATGAGGCTCTTGAGTTCGGTCCTCTCCACCTCCCATGATGCCTTGGCCTTGGCGAACTGCTGGGTGAGTTCCTGGGAGCCCTGTCTCTCCTGCCGCAGCTCCCCGCTCAGGTCCTGCAGCGCCACCTTCAGGTCCGCCAGGGTGCTGCTCACTGCACTCGACTACAGGAAGAGATGGGTTATTCACTTAAGAGTGTGTGTGTGAATCTTGTGTGTGTGTGTGTGTGTGTGTGCCACTGTGTCTACCTTGATAGTGGGGCTGAGTGGCTGCTCCTCTGCAGCCGCCATCTTGTCAGTCTGGTGGGCGGGGCTTGTTAGGTTCTCCTCCTCCAACAGCAGGTAGAGGTCCTTCAGGCTGTTCACCTAACGGACCAATCACAGAGCAGGGTCACCTGTCAATCAGTCACCTCAGCCTCCAATATTATCCTAAATACAGTCACCAGCAATCTTAGGAAATGTTTTTGAAATGTGTTCTTTTTGCTGTATGCAGGGCTGAGAACCAATAGTAGCTCCAATATTTAAAATTTGGCAGAGTGCTAAAGAAATATTTTTCAATACATTTCTCTGTTAAATTAAAGCACATTCCCTTATACCACAGAGTCAATTGTTTTCTGTATAGAATTTGTTTGTTTCTTGTTTGCTTTTCCAGATAGAATACGAGTCAACCTCAAAAGATTTTCTCAAAATGGCCTTAGTATAGGAGAAAACATTGGTACAGTAGATAGATAGATAGATAGATAGATGGATGGAAGGATGGATGGATAGATAGATAGATAGATAGATAGATAGATAGATAGATAGACAGATAGATAGATAGATAGATAGACAGATAGATAGATAGATAGATAGAGTACTTTATTTATCCCCAAAGGGAAATTACAGTGTTGCAGCAGCAATTCACATACATGATGAAGTATTGATTTTGGATACACATCCCAGTTGTTTATTCATAAAAACTGCATTTCTAGTGAAAATATGGACATACATCAAAAGTACGGACTGTCAGCTACTGATTCTGACAGAAGAAAACTATCACACTGAGACATTTTCCCCTCCGCGCCCCTCATACCTCCAACACATCCTTCCCCTCTGTGTCCATCTTGCGCCCCAGCCTCCACTGTTTGAGGAAGCAGCGCAGCTTGAGGCTGAGCAGCAGCAGCGTCTGTTTGAGGTGCTGGGACTCCTGGACCAGCAGGCTCCTCTCCTGGCTCCAGAACCTCTGCTGCAGCCGAGCCTGGAGGCCCAGACTCTGGAGCTGGAAGTCCCGCCGGACCAGAGCCTTCTGGTGCTCGTCCTGCAGCTGGAGGGAGACGATGACAGACAGGCCGGTCACAGAAGGGACCGATGCCCGGGTAATTTGTTTACCGAGTGTTTGCACTTACTCTCAGGAAATCAATCTATTTAAAATTAATTAAATGTGATAGTTTATTGATCGCCGTAGGGAAATTCTCTCTCCTCTACAGGGAGATCAGGCCGCAGGCGTCTAAAGGCGATAGGGATTCAGCGATTTGCTCAAGGACACTTCAGCAGGGCGGATGCTTTCCAAAACCGAGGCTTTAACCTGGATCCTCTGGTTGAAGGATGGTCTCTTTAAACACTAGGCCACCCTGCTGCCTGCACTCAGTTAACTCGAGAAACTAGCCACCAGAAACCCATTCATGTTCTACAACCAGGGAAAAATCGGACCTTGTTTCCTTGTTTGTCGGTACAAAAAAAGTTGGCTGCATTTGCCGGCATTTCCCATCAGCGGCCGATCTCACGCAAGCATTTCTATCTGTACCCAAAATGTTGTAACCCACAGTTTTGTCAAGATAAATTAAAGATACATTCAAGACTTTTAAGATCTTTTTAATACCAGCTAGAATTAATTATAAGAGCAATTTCGCAACAGATCCTATCAGAATGCGCTGATTTCTCACCTAAAAATCAGCTTAGAGAAGAATGACAGCATTTTTGAGACACCTAAAGCTAAATTTAAGATTCATTTAAGTGTATTCGAGACCTTTTAAGGCCTTGAGACAGCAGAATTTAAGACATTTTAAGACTTTTTCAGGTTCCGGAGACACCATTGTACCACTTTTTTGCGGCAACACTATTGTCTCTACAACCAGAAATCAGCTAGATCGAATTGGCCATCAATCAGCTGCTCAGCGATGTGGTTTCTAGTGGTTTAAACGCAGAATACCTTGAGTTTTTCTGTGTGTTTCAGTATGGAGCTGTGTTGTCGGGCTGTTTGTGTGAGTTTGAGGGTGTTTTGTGTATGTTGGTTTGCGTTTGTACACTGTAGTAATGCTGCAGACTGACCAGTGTGAGTTGGAGAGAGTGTTCCCTGTGAGCCTGCCTCTCCTTCTGCAGCTCCTCCTCGGCTCCTCTGGCCGATTCCTCTGCTTCAGACAGCAGAGCCTGGACATCACTGGACTGGACGGGCTGGAGGAGAGAGAGGGTGGGAGGGAGGAGAGGAAGGAGAGAGATTAAGGGGGAGGAGAGGTTGAGCAGCGGAAGAGATAAGGAAGGAGGAGGTGGAAGAGGATAGGTGGGAGGTTGTATGGCAGAGATAAAAGAAATGGAACAGGGAAGGAGAGGGGAGAAAATAGGGAAAGTGGGAGAAATTAATAGGGAATCATGGGTAGGCAGGAAGAAAGGAAAGAAGGAAGGAGGGAAGGAAGGAGGCAGAGATGCAAGCAAAGAAGAGTGATGGATGAGAAGAAGGGTAGAAAGGAAAGAGGAAGGATTGGAGGTGTAAAGGAAAGGCAGGAGGAGAAGGAGGAGAGAGGTGAAGGGGGAGGAAAGGATGAGCAGGGAAAGATATAAGGAAGGAGGATGTAGAAGAGGAGAGGTGGGAGGTTGTATGGCAGAGATAAAAGAAATGGAACAGGGAAGGAAGGAGGCAAAAGAGAAGAAGAGAAAGGGTGGAGGGGAAGGGAGCATTAGAAAGGGAAGGAAGGAGAGAGAAGAAAAGAGGGAAAGTGGGAGAAATTAATAGGGAAACATGGGTAGGCAGGAAGGAAGGAAAGAAGGATGGAAGGAAGGAAGGAAGGAGGCAGAGATGCAAGCAAAGAAGAGTGATGGATGAGAAGGGAGGAAAGGAAAGAGGAAGGATTGAAGGCGTGAAGGAAAGGGAGGAGGAGGAGTGAGGGAAGAGAAGGAGGCAGAGAAAGGAGAGCGGGTGAAGCACATAACATGGCGCTTTTGTGCTACAGCGCCCTTTAAATCACACAGCAGCTGTGGCACGCTATGTCAAACTGACACACACACACACACACACACACACACACACACACACTCTCTCATGGCTCATTTGGCTGCTGAGTGAGTGCGATCCATCGACCCTCCACCATGCCATTAATGTCCTCTTTCACCCTCCACTAGGCTGCAGCCCTGCAACCCTCCACTGTCAGGAGGAACAAATAGAAAACATTTGAAGACTTCTGTTCCAAAGACACATATCCACCATTTGTAAAAAAAATAAAAAATAAAAGTGACAGCCACTCTTAAAAAAAATGTATAAAAGCACTGGAAACCATAACAAGGCAACAGCAAACATGTCTTCCCCCAAGAATGATTCAAGTCCTCCTCTAATACAGTGGGGTCCGGGGACCACCAGGGGTCCTTGAGGAGGTTCCAGGGGGGTCCCCAGCAAACTGATGAATTGTTAAACTTCTTTATTTCATTTACAAGAAGTTAACACAATTAGAGAATGTAGAAGTATGGCTATATTGGTCATAGGGTCACTGTTATCTATCTACTTACAATACAGATAGTCATGGGATTCTGGACAAAATCAAATCTAACAATAAAAATATTTGGGTCAGACAAAATCTCGTCAAATGGGGGTCCGTGGCCCTAATGTGGACTAAATTAGGGGTCCTTGATATGAAAAAGGTTGAGAATCACTGCTCTAATAAATAACAGATATGACTAGGTTCAGACTTAACAAGGTGGATGAGGAGAAAGTAACTTATCACTTCCCCTCACTTTCTGTGTAGCTTAACAGGCAGTTCATGTTATTATTTATGCAAACTTTCCCCTTCAAACTACCTGCTTAGTGCTCTTTGTTCACCAAGATACCACATCCTGGATAAACTGAACCACTTGGAGTAGAGGTTGAATCAATCAAGTGTTCAGGTTACTGATAAACAAAGTTTAAAGTTTGAAGTGATGCGTTTTACATTTCCAGTTTGTTTGGAATCAACAGAAGAAGAACTGGGTAGTTAGCATAAGCAGTGATAGCCACCATGGCTGAACAGACAAAGAGAAGAGAAAGTCAAACTGCATCAACAGAAAATCCAAGCTCCGCCCACATTGTTTGACTGACAGGTGATCTGTGGGAAGTGCAGTGCAGAGACACCACAGTGATGAGGCTGAGCGACAAAGATGGAGAGAAAATAAACAAAATGAG
>NW_027282218.1:0-25000 GCF_046629955.1 Centroberyx affinis
TTTTTGTTTTTTTTAATATAAGTGTTATGTTGATGTTTGGTGTTTGATATTTGTGTTAATTGTAATGTTTAATGTATGTTTTTAAATGTGGACCCCAGGAAGACTAGCTGCGCTTTAGGGCAAAGCTAATGGGGATCCTAACAAATAAACAAATAAACAAATAAACAAGTGTAGCTCTGTGTGTGTGTGTGTGTGTGTGCGTGTGTGTGTGTGTGTGTGTTCCTCTCAAAACTGCTGACCCCTTGTCTTGTGAAGGAGCAAGACTCCACAGTCTGCAGCAGAGGAGGAGCGGAAGCCTTTGATAACATACACACTCTCTCTCTCTCTCTCACACACACACACATACTCACATACACACACATACACACACACACACACACACACGGCTTTGATCACTGCCAAACGGCCTGCACTGAAAGATATATATATATATTCAACAACTGCTTCTTTGCTCTTCTGTCTGTCAAGAGCCCATGTGCTGTTTTTTGTGCCACACTGTGAACGAGTTCTGTGATCTTTTCTTCTGATCAACGTAAAGGTGTGTGTGTGTGTGTGTGTGTGTGTGTGTGTGTGTGTGTGTGTGTGTACTATATGTGTCTGGCGTACTGTGAAAAACCAAGCTCTCAAGTAAACATGAGAGCACAGGATGGTGTCTCCCTTTTGGTCTTTCTGTCTGTTTTCCTCTTCCCTACTTCCCTGTCACTCTCTCTCTCTCTCTCTCTCTCTCTCTCTCTCTCTCTCTCTATCTCTCTCTCTCTCTCTCTCTCTCTCTCTCCGTGACTGAGAGCCTGAGCCTAAGAGGATGCATTAATGGTGATCCTACAGTCAAACGCGCAGCCTCGTGTCGGAGCATTTCTCCCAATGCAGATAAATTCAGAAAGCGGCAGAATGTAGCAGCAAGACAGCAGCAAAGTCTCGATTGTGGGAAAGTGATTACACGATCATTATTGTTATGAGTGCTATTGATTTTTTGCCTCACCTCTAAACTCTTGTGTCCGCTTTTTCAAACTTCTTGTCAAATTAGAAATGCCATCTAGCCGTGCGCAGCGATGCATTCAACCATCCTGGCGCCGGACTGCAGAATCTGCCTGCTGTAATTGCCTAAAACATTTTTCTCTCCTCTACCTCTCAGGCATTGAGTTAATGTATCTTGTATCTGATAGTGTTTCCACATTGTTCCTTTGCCTTGGCAGGGTGGATGTTTGCTTTTCATGGGTGTAAAGGGGCTTGACTATAATTTAATTGGATGGCGCTGTTTTGTGGAGATCGTTCCGGGCTCTGGGAGAAAATGGTCTGTGAATGAGAGGAAACGCAGATTACTAAATCACGAACACAACACACACACACACACACACACACACATGCAATAGAAACATACACACACATACGGAAGCACACACTGACATACATCAACACAGAGACACACACACACACACACATAAACAGATGGAAAGCAAGTAATCAGCTGCCGTCTTTGCTGCTTGTGTCTAGCTCTGTCTCCCCGTCTGCTTTCTACCTCACTGCTTAACTGACTGTACATCACTTTAAACAGTTTGGACATTTCAATATTTTCACTCTCAGTGTTATGGGATCGCTCTCTTTGTCTCTGTCTGGATCTCTCAGTCGCTTTCTTGCTGTCTCTCTTGTCTTTTTGTTCTCTCTCTCTGTCTCTCATTCTGTCTCTACAGCAAACTACTCCTTTTCCCTCTTGATATTCACATTTGGTATAGTGTTAGTCATGAAGAATTGACCACCAAACGAGTCATGCAGTAATGGTCTTATTGTTTATTTTTTCTCTTCTTCTCCCTCCTCTCCCCTCTCATCCATTTCGTTGTGAGAACTTCTGAACTTCCCAGTGGCAGAATTCCTGGAACGACCGCAGTGGAAAAGAGTTGCTTTGTTAGGTTTTTCTTTTCGCATTGTGTCTCGTATGCTGATTTTGTCCTCATTTTGCCCTCTGTTTGCCTCTCTTTCTCTCTCACTTTTCCTTTCCAGCTACTTTCAAGTAAGACCTTAATTCATCTAATGACCTTAAAATGAATGAGGGAACAAACTGAAGTGATCGAGGAGGGAAAATATTTTGACACTTAGAATGTATTGCGGTTTCTGTACAACAATGTCATTTATACATGTGCTTAATAATAGTAAATTCATTTTTGCTCAATTTTGGCTGTAGCTTTTAAGTTTTTAATTATTCTACTACTTTGGCAGGAAAACCAGCATGTTCAGTGTTTTCAATTCAGAAGATTCCTGTAGTCCATCAGCAGCATTATGGCTTCAATATGGTTTCTATGTAGTATGCTGAAATTAACATTTAGCATGCTGAAATGGAGCAAATTATTTTTGGCTTGTATCCGGAGATATTCCTACTTTGCTTGGTCATCATAACCTATTTGGTACACACACACACACACACACGCACACACACACACCCCTGCAGACTGAGGGCCGCCAAAGCAGCTGGTCAAACTGATAGGGCAATTCATCAAACAGACTCACAAACTCACACACATAAACACACACGAAGAAAAGGAAAAAAAAGAGAGCGAGAGAGGGAGGCATTGAGAGAGAGAGAGAGAGAGAGAGAGAGAGAGACCCAGACAGGGGAAAAGAGAGAGAAAATAAGAGCGAATAAGAATTGGAGCAAAGTGAAAACTAGGAGAGTGATCGAGAGAAAGTGAACAAGGAGAGAATGAAAGAACGAGTGAGTTAGAAAGAAGAGTGAAGAAAGGGAGAATGAAAGAATGAGAGAATGAGACAGACGACAGCTTAGTGGAGCTTACAGTCTACATGAACTCCCACCTTATCGAACATTTCTTTCCCTTCACTTCCTTCCCTGCAGCGTTATTTATTTTGTTCTGCAGGCTGCCCATTGCTTTCATATCCATGTGCGGTCACACACGAGGGCTCCGGCCCAAAATCTCCAAGTTTGTTGTTTCCTCTCATTTTTTGTATCTGTATTTGTGTCCTTTATTCTCCAAAAAGCAGTTTGTGACAAGTCTCTTTGTTAAAGTTGTTTTTAACTATGTTTGACTTGCCTTGACAGACAGTATAGAGAGCATTCTAGTTCTGCAGGGTGGATGTACAGTAAGAAAGATGTAAGATAGATGATAGATGAAGCAAGTGAAAAGATAATTTCCCTATGGGGATCAATAAAGGCTGGAGGCATTTACGTATGTTACGTATGTCCTATGGCACACTTTCGTTGCACTTTTACAAAATGTTTTCATTTTTGCTTGTAAGATTTTTAATTGTTTTCTTTTTTAATTGTGTATGAACTGCACCCAAATACGC
This sequence comes from Centroberyx affinis, assembly GCF_046629955.1. NCBI lineage: Eukaryota > Metazoa > Chordata > Actinopteri > Beryciformes > Berycidae > Centroberyx > Centroberyx affinis. The sequence continues at coordinate 3,295 of NW_027282218.1, forward strand.
ATGGGCACGTTTGCTCGTATAAATTACTGTGATTTCAAGCTGTCTTCTGGGTGTGTGTGGTATCACCTGATTTAGGCCAAGTCTGGTCAAATTAGGATTTTGACTGGTTTGACCCTAATTAAGATGCCTTGTTAGATTTTAGAAGATCCCAGTGAAAGTCCAGCATCACAGTTTCTCTTGGTAGAGTCCCACTGATCTTGAAAATCTCTCTGCGACTTCAGGTTTGCTGTTTTTACTGGACTCTTTGCCTCATAATGTGCATGCAACCTAGCTGGTTGGTTTGAATTCTACGGTGGGCAGCGTGCGTCACAACAGACAACCTCAGCTGACTCGATTGCTGAATCGTCTGAAACAGTAGGAGTGAGGAATGAGGACGGGCTTCCTACCGCTGCGCTGGGGCCAATTCACTTTCCGTTTAATCGATTCAGAATGGAAATGGAAACTACAAGCCTTTTACAAATAACAGAGCAGTCACTCATAATTATTTTCTAAGTCATTTGAATATGACGACCATTTCGCATCATCCCAAAACTTTTTTTTTTTCAATGTTTGAAGTGAAAAGGGAATTCGCTTGTTGAAGGGATTGAGTTGGAAGTGAGTTGAACCCAGCTGCGACCTCTCAGATGACCAAGCTGTTGAATCATTTGAAATGGTTAGAGAGAGTATGGTAATCCTCCTGGAAGTCGGAATGAGGTTTGTGCAGCCGGAGCTCACTCACGCCGGGGAAGGGTGGGGTCATTGATGGGGTTCAGAGTAGACCTCCCCGGTGTGGAAAATCTCCACATCCTCCACTCCCTGCCGCTTCAAATTCGATTTTTGTACTGCGTTTTCATTTTCTGGCACGCTCAGCTCAACATGACTGAACATCCCAAATTAGTTGTTCCCGTGTTCACCACCTGTGAAGGAATGAACCTCAGCCTGTCCGTATTTGATAATAACTGTGGTTTCTCATTCTTTGTGACATTGTATAAATCTTTTCACTTTGTGTTTTTCATGTGTCCTCTTGGTGAACTCCTGTTGGGATGTGCAGGGTTGTGTTTTTCTTAGTGCAGGTGCAGGAAGGCCGTTAGGAGGAGGGAGTTGTTTCTATCACTGAGTATAAGGGAATGTCTTGGAGACAAATAGCAGGAGTGAATCACAACTGTGTGCTGTAATTCAATTTGTAATTCAATTTGTCTCCTTTCAGATTTGTAAAAAAAAAAAATGCTTGCTTTAGTTAAGGATACAGGTTTGGTCCTTGTGGTGATTGCTTTTTGCCGTGTTTTACAAAAGACACTTTACACCTGAACAGTGCTGCTTGCATTCAGACTTTCTTTCCTTGCAACACTTTAACAATAACTGAAAACAGGCAAATTTGCTTTGTGGAAAAGATGATTAAGAACACATATAAAACATGACTTTGGTTGCCCTTTGTTTCTTTTGTATTTGTTAGAAGTATGGAAAGTAAAGGACTGGACGCCCTTATCGGTTGCTGGGTTTTCACAAAGTCAATGCTGATAACTACAGATGTCACACCAAACTAAAATATCTCAGCTGAGCCTTCACTCTATTCATTTATAGCAAAGACAATCCTTTGCTACGCTCTTTGACTCCTTCAGTTTGTTCTCAAGTGTCATTACTTGGTACTACATGACTGAACAACTTATGCAACAGTAGGGGGGAGAGGAGAAAGGGCAATAAAGGGATGGGGAGAGAGAAACTAAACGCGATATATGTGAACACAGACAGGGAGATACAGAGACAGGCAGAGATGCGGCAGCAGACACAGTGTACAGCAGAACAAACGGATGAGAAAGTGAATAATAGAACAAGAGGACGAGGAACGAAAAGAGAGGGATGCTCTGTTGAGACTGGGATTGTTAAAACAAGCATCCCAAGATGCCACCTGAAAATGCAACAGATTTCTTCTTATCCCAGTTTTACAGCAGATCAAGTGCTTTTTTGAGCTTGAATCCAATAATAGAGCAATTCTCCCCTCAACTCTTACCCAGATTTACATCACCCATAAAATCCTTACCGATACAGACACAGAAACTGTCTGCACTAGTTTTATTCATATTGTTCTAACAGTGGTTGGTGGTAGCTTTGCTTCTATGTCCCTATTTTGGTTCTGGTGCAAGTTGCTGCACTGAAATTACAACTGTAGCTGGACATTTACACAATAAAAAGGTGTCATATGATTTATGACTATCGTGATAAAACATGAGTTCAAATACTTCAGTCCTATACTTGTACTTTATATGTGCTTTTTGGGGGGATTTAGCTGCTGTAGTAAATTATGAATTTGATTTTCATGGCCAACTATAGCTATAGCTCCTCTACCCACCTCTCTTCTTTTCCTCTCTTCTCTCCCCTCACCTTTCCTCCTCCCCTCCTCTTTTACCCTCCTCATCCTCCTCCTCCTCCTCCTCCTCCTCTCCTGACAGAGAAGAAATAATTCTCAGTAAATTAGTGTCTCTGTCTTTTCTTTTGTCTAGTGGTTTGAGGCTTCCTCGAATTCTCACAGAGGCAAACATCAAAGATCTTCCAAACCACTTTACAATTAGGCTAGAGAGGAGAAGCTTAAAACAAAAGATCTATGATTCCACTTTGAAGACCAAAAGTTCAATGAAAAATGCAGGGAGAGAAGCCGAAAGTTGTTTAGAGAGTCTGAAATCTGTGGCATTTTTCTTTTGAGGAAGAACGCTGTATTATATATTATGTCTGATTACCTGAATATTTAATTTGGATGGGAATTTGGGATTAGATGATTGGTCTGTTTTTCACTCTCTGCTGAGGTGCATGCTGTATATCTGGGTGTTCTAGTTTCACACTATCAAAGAGAACGGGGCTTTTGAGGTTGCTGAAATCCCCCAAAGACAGACGGGTCGGCAGGCAGGGAGACAGGTCAGAAGGTAGATGTGGAAACAAACACAGAAAAGGAAGTCGGATACAGGGAGGAAGGTAGAGAAACAGGTAGGCACACAAAGAAAAGACCTGAAGGAAGGCAGAGAGAGAGAGACAGGTATATGGAGGCAGTCTGCCTTCCAGATAGGGTGACAGAAAGGCAGATAATGAGTCAGACAGGAATACGATCCTTATCATTCTTTGGCATGAAAATGGTCAAATTGAAAGAATGTTGATATTGGTATCGGCCTTCAAAAAGCCATATCGGTCAAACCCTAGCGGACAGGCAGACAGAAAGATAGACAAACAAACAATCGCACAAAAATATTTCACTAAACAGAGCGTGCATGGCTGTGGAAGACAGAGGTGAGTGCCACACACTTTGTTTCCACTGTGTCTGGGTATTGGCAGCTAAACATTGATTAGTCATTAGCACAGGGCAATGCTAGTTCCTCCTCTGCCTTATGTACTGCTGAAAGAGAGGGAGAGGGAGAGAGATGGTTCCCCCGCAGAAAAGAGATAGAGAAAGAGAGAGGGAAAGAGATGCAAATGAATGGCGGAAAAAGCTGAAAGACGGATTGACAGAAAACAAAACAGGCAGGCAGACAGATAATCACACATAATCAGACACTCAGAGAAGAGAGTATTTGGGGAGAGAAGGCAGAGTGCTAAAATACCAGAGAAAAGAAAGAGATGGAGGGATGGGGATTTAGAAAACATTGGAAATCCTGCAGAAAGGCTTCCACTGAGAGTGAAAGCTCTCCTTGAAGCACATGTACTTCTCTGTTTACTAGCCCATAAACATCAGCCATCAAATGAGACCGGGAGCAGAAAATGCAGTAGTTTATAGATAGCGATCGTCAAGTTTAATGTAGCATTGCCGCTTCGCGAGACATGATGTGTGTGTGTGCGCGTGTGTGTTTGTGAGAGAGAGAGAGAGAGAGAGAAAGTAGGAGAGAGAGGTGAAAAGAGAGAAAATCAGTGCGTTAGCGTGTGCATGAATCGTTTATCTGTAAGCCTTAGCAGTAATATGAAATGAACCCCTTAATCAAACCGCTTCACTAAAAAGAGCTTTTACTCTTGTCCCGTCTCTTAAACTATTCCAGCAAACATTTGACGGATGGCAACGCAGAAGAGGTGGCCCAGGTCAATGTCAACCCAAACAAGCACAAAATCTTCACAAAATATGCAAAATATGATATTATTATGACACAATTCATATTAAAATAGCTTTGGAAATAATTTGAACTGATATGGGAAAGATATTCAGGTCCTGATTTCACAAAACGATGTAGGTAGCAGCTACGGACGACTACTGACGTCATCGCAACTTCTTTTAGCCTAACTGTGGCGCCGGCCGTTGGATCAACATTGATTCAAAGGGAAAATGTTTGCTGGGATGTTAACACCTTCCTGTGTACAGTGGGTGGTGTTTGTTCTCACACATTGGATATGTAGTTTCAAAGGCTTGTTTAATCTTAGACTGTCTAGTCATACTTTTGTGTGTTTGTTTGTCCTCCTTCCATCTGTGTCTGCCTGCTGTGAATCAATATTTCATGGCCGATGGACACGTTGGACAGTTTGTGCCAGGTACCGACTGTGAAAGGGAGAGATGAATGGGAGAAAGGAAGAGACAATAAGAATTAGAGGTGGAGAGATACAGATACAGAGAGGGTGCATACAGAGACAGACAGGTAGATAGATGCATGAATAGATAAGCAGATGTAGATGGATGGATAGGTAGAAAGCAAGATGGACGTGCATCAGCTCTAGGGGAAGGAGTTTCTCACTGGACCTTTCCTGTCTTCATTACTCTGTTTTAGTTAGTTCACAGATAGTGTTTCATTAATGTTTGTGGTGTGTGTATGTGTGTGTGTGTGTGTGTGTGTGTGTGTGTGTGCATGAGAGAGAGAGAGTTCAATATGTTTACCTGTGTCAGTTTTAGATTTTCTCCCAGCCTTTCTCTACTATCAGCAGTTCAGTTACAAACAGCATATTTATGTGCTAACAACCTGACAACTTAAATAAATAAATTTTCAGTGATGTTTGCTCACCCACTCCTTAACCTTTCCACGACCCCACATCAGCTTGTTTAATGTTTGTCTTCTGCGAAACTGTCATTTTGCATGAGAAGCTCATGAGTCAAACGTTTCAAACATCAAAAGAATACATTATGTCTTTATCATGAAAACTTTAACAAATTAGAAAAAGACATATGTAAAGCATTAAGAAAATAGCACAGAACTATAAATATAATAGCTTCTGTAGTGTGATGCTAATCAACAACAAACTACTCAAACAACTTCAAATTCAAATCTTCTCACCTAATATGCACAATAAGTTATTAAAATAGTTAATTTATAATCAAGATTCACCCAACTCAAACACACTTTACATCCATACCCTTATTATTAACCATATTTACAATAATCATTACTAAATTAATAAATGAGATTATTCATATTGTGTTGTTGTCCATGCCCAGCCTATCAGCATTGTTACTCAGTCATGATATTATCCACGACTGACTTTTACATCTTTCTTCTCCAAACTCAAACTTGCAAACTCTTTTCCAAGGAAAGTAGCTAGAAGTCGCCAGATGCCAGATCTCATATATTCAGTTTTGCAAACCTTATTTTATTGTAATGATTCTTCATTTACAAATTGCAATGGATCAACTTAATGCTATCTTTATGTCCGCTGAACCATCAAGGACGATCAATACTTTCCATTTTTCTAAAGCACAGTGGTTCTCATCCATGCAACACAGCCAAAACTATAGCTAACAACAGCATGTAAACTGCAGAGCTAAGCAGTGTTATGGGCATGCTGGTGCCTGCTCAAACTTAATGATAGCTGCCTTGTTGATTGCTCTGAAGCCAATTATGGTGCTGGGTAATAGGGGTTGATTGCTTTGGGGCCAATTACGTCCGTTTGCACACCCGATGCCTTTATTTTCTGTGGTTGTGCATGAGGTGCCATTATTTAATGTGGTCAAATACAGTAGGTATCATGTGTGGTCTTAAATAACACTTGCACCCTGCTGCATGAAAGCATTTTACTTGCAATTTTGGTGTTTTTTACTGTACCTTTTTTACTTGGATTAAAAGTTTACTTGGCTTTTTGTCTGCTGAGTTGTTTTCTAGTGCCCATGAAACCCATTGAAAACCCAATTAGATAACCAAGGTTTCAGCTATCACAGTGGCCGTATAGTGGTGCTCATTATCTTGTGTGGTCGTACAGTAAGTGTCATTAGCACCCATTCTAGCTGAGCTAGAGGAATGACAGTGGACTGGTAACTTAGGGCCGGGTGGCTGTACACTGAGGTCCTATTCACAACTGGCTTTGAAAAGAGTTGTAGCTGAAGAGTGTTTTTGAAGTATAAATAGGCAGAATCTGACTTAGAATTGGGCCTACAGCCAGACGTAGCAGGCCAACACTAGATTTGAAGTCAGTGTGTGTTTATTTTACAAAAAACAAATAACCTCTTTGCCAGAGCCAAGGCTGTTTTTGAAGCTTGATGAAAGAAGTCACTTTTCCACTCTTGTTAATAGGGCCTTCAGTATCTGCAGTTTCTTTGGTGCCATAGTAAGGGATCTTTTTTGTGTGATTGCACAGCAGCTGTCATTAGGAGTAGGAATAATGGACTTTGTGGATTTACTATAGGGAATATGATGGGGGTTAGAGATGGGTGGCTTTTAGGCACTGTGGTTGGAAGTTACCAGATCTCCAAAGACCGCTATGGTTAGAGGTTTCATCAAAGTTTCATCATTTTTTTTCATGATGTTTCATATTGAGAAGAGATCAGTTTTGAATGGGAAAATCCGTAACAATAATGATGGTGGCACTGACAACGTAAGACATGCCGTGAGCAAAACTGGCCAATCAATGCACTTTTGTGTGCATATCATAAAAAAAAATCCACAAATCACACTTTTAGGTTCATGCAGCCACACAACTGTGTTATTTAGGAGAACTGATGCAAGTGGTGGGTAACAGCACAATTTTGACAATAATTTGAAATTATATTTTAATAACATGATATTCCCAGATGTTACCGTTAGCTCCCTACTGTGGGCTGCATGCATGACATGACTGTTTACAGTTGATACCATGGCAATAACAAGTGTATGGGATGTAATCTTACTGTTTCGTCAAGCAGTGGATGGTGCATACGTGTCCTTTGGAACAAATTTTAACTTGTAAAATTAACTTGTATTCAATTTGTCAGTGTTCCTAAATATGAAATGTAAATGATAATATGTATGTCAGAACTTTAGATACAGATGACTCCCCATTCAAAGAGATGGGAGTCTTGTCTTGTTAGTCACAAACCGCCCAAGTGAACTGACTTCTCTTAAAGGGACTTTGGTTTTATATTGTCTGTGACTTGCAGTTACCTTGTATGTACAAAATGTCAACTTTACAGAAGCTAAAAAACTTTGTATTTTCCATGGTTTGGCTGTGGGGTGCATGGGACGTTTTCTTCATGTGGGGTGCAATGTCTATTGTCAATTAAGTAAAATACAAAAATACCAAATTTGGTGATGAGAGGTTTCTGAGGAACACCCACAATATTTTATATTAATTTGATCCATCTGCTCAATCTAACACTGTTGACTTGATTACTCTAATCATGAAAGGTGTGGTTACAGTAATTGTAATTATTCTATGTGGTCGCACACCAACGCACAGTGTGTGGTTGTATTGTAGGTGCCATTATCCATTATCTTGTGTGGTCACACTCTAGGTGCAATTAACATCTATTCTAACAGAGCTGGTAGCAGCTTGTGGGCTCATACACTGAGGAATTGGCTGGACTGACACAGCCAACTGGGGTGTTAAGAGAGAAAGACAGAATGTGAATAGGAGAGTTAGAATGAGGGAGACAGAGGTTAGAGATGGTTGACATCTGCTCAACAGAAAAATAGGATACAACAGAAGTTGGTTAGTTTATTTTGAAATGAACTATCTGTATTATCATTCAAAATCCATTCAGAAGAAGCCAGACCTCATAGATACAGGAGGATCTGGAGTAAAAAGTATTTGAAAAATATTTGCAGAAATTCACATTTAGTTTAGTTGGTTATTGTGGAGGGGAATGCTCTGAGGAGGATAAAGTCACTGAGTGTTCTTGGAGGGAGTTTGAAAGACTCGAGGAGATAGTTAACGTCTTAATATGCACACAGAACAGGATGCTACACTGGCAACACAGTTAGCAGCTGTTAGCAGGTAATTGAAAGAGAAAGAAACCAAATCATGCTGTCTTTCAGGGAGTTTGCATTTAGTAAGCACATTTTCTGCTCCCGATTTTACTTTTGGTAGAGAATGTGTCAGTCAATTGATACTTGCAGTGCCAGAAGTGTGGAAACCCAAACTGAACACATTAATTAGTTTGTTTTGGAGTTGGAAAGAGAGACAGACTGAGATTTTTTGGAAACAGACATACTGTATGTTCGACAGAGAGAGAAGGAAGGAGAGAGTCACGAGCAGACGGGATAATAGAGGGAGATGCTCGAGAGGGAGTCAAGAGCAGAGGGCACGAGGAAGAGAAAGAGAGAAATAGCGCTGCTAAAGGAGCTCCCAGAGACGTTTCCCACGGGGACAGAGTTGATGTAATATTTAGAGGTAAAAGGGGCAGTGTTGTCACCTCCACTAGCTTTTAGACCTCTCTGAATAGCAGTCAAACACTGCCAACTCCCTTGCTGCAAAATGGCTGCACACAGGCGAAGTGACATCAAGCAAAAGCAAAGGATAGGCTATAGTCCATTTATGCGAGTATGCGTCCCCTAGCCTCCTAGGTCTTAGCTAGCTCATTCCTCTCAGTAGTGTACCTCCCACTTGTTCAGCAACATCATCCTACCTCAACAGTATCCGCAAATTCAACAGCGAAAACATTATTCTGCCAGATAATCTGTTTTTCTGAGCACGCTCCATATACATATCCAGTGTACTGATGCAGTTTTGATGAAAAACACATTGTCTCTGTGTGGGTATACCGCAGTATGAGATTACACACTAGGTTTTGGCTTTATATGTGCCTGTGAGGGCCTGTATCCACTTAGCACCACTTTTTTTTTTTTTTCTTTTAGCTAGCAGTGCTGACGCTCTGGGGAAGCGCCAGTTGCAGCTCCTGCTGTCAGTACGTGACACAGAAAACCCATTTGAAGTGTGGCGCTGATGACATCATAGATTAGAGCGTTTTTGCTGAATTTTTGCCACTTAGATTTAGCTTTTTGCTATTTTTAACTCTGAGCGATTGGCCTATTGAAGCGCTAAAAACATGCTCAGCACTCAGCGGTGTCAGGTGTATATCTGTTCAATTGTTAATGAGAGAGAGAGGCCAGCACTTTGGAGAGGTCGACACTGGACTCACTGTCTAACCAAGGTTTCCCTGCCTGTTAAACGCCTCGGCCACCTAAGAAGTTTTCCTGACCACTTAGAGGGAAGTGGGAAATATTTGGTGTATTTTATATCAATTCAGGGCGTAAAAGTTTCTGGATGAATCCCAAAAGTGTCTTTGTCTGACTTAGTGCCCCTTCGTGAATTCCAAGTGTTCCAAGCCTAACTTCACTCAAAAAGTTAATGTAAGTGCCATTACCAGTTAAGACTGTAAAATCCAGGGAAAGCCCCGCTGTGTGACTTGACTTGTGAAAGTTCAGTTGGTGCTACAGTGCAATGAGACTGACGTTTTAATTATTGATATGGGAATTGAAACGGAGTGTGACACACACGCACACACACACACACACACACACACACACTCATTGCAGGACAGATTACATGAACTTTCAAGCCCCTGGCCCTGGGGACCTTTCAGCGCCTTCCTCTAATGTCTACAAAGTTCAGTGTGTGTGTGTGTGTGTGTGTGTGTGTGTGTGTGTGTGTGCGTGCGTGTGCATGTGTGTGTGTGTATTCTGAGCGTGACAACAGGCTCTTTCATAAAGGTCTTGGCCCTTCATCTACCTTGGGGCTTAGACTGCACGCTGGCTGCCCCTGGAAAGACCTACATCTCTGTGTCTCTTTCTCTCTTTTTATTCTCCCTCTTTCTTTCTCTTTCTCTCTCTCTCTCTCTCTCTCTCTCTCTCTCTCTGTCTCTGTCTCTCTCTCTCTCTCTCTCAATCTCCTTTTCCTTTGCTGTCAACACAATTAATTTCAAAAGGCTTTATTGGCACGGTCCAACCTCTCTCTCTTCATGCCTTTCTTTCCTTGACCTCTCACTCTTTGTTATTCTTTCTCTTCGCTTTTTGCCTAGTTACTGTTAGTTTTTATCTTTCTTTCATCAAACCCTACCCACCCTATATGCTTGTCTTTTCCCCTTTTCTGCCTCCTTTGCCTCCCTCTCCAATCCGTCTCCAATCCGTCACATTTTGATCTCTTCTACCTCCTTTCCACTTCTGTGTCTCTCTCATTCTCTCGCTATTTCTGTCTGTTTCTCTCTATTTTCCTCTCTCATTCGTACACACACTCATACATATTCTCTTTCTCGTATACGCCCCCACTCACACACACACACACACACACACACACACACACACACACACACACACACACACACACAGAATCATACTTCTGGCTGCTGTAAATCCTACTGGTGATATTTACATCTCATGTTAAATGGATGAGCTGAGAGAAGCTGTCCTGTCTTGTCTCTAGTCTTGACTGCAGTGAGATGGAGAGGAATGATTTTCAGATCACATCTCTATCTGATCTCTATCTACAACAAGAAAAGTCCAGCCTGGTAACATTTGAAGTGCTGCTCATGTGACATTATAATACATTATAATGCACATTATGTGTGTTATAACCATTATAATAAGTAATTATAACATATCACAGTGATAGCTTATTGATAATGTATTATAGCGCATGTCAAAGTGCATTATAATGCATGCAAATTTCCAGTGCAATTGCAATATGCTTTTAGGGTAGTGCACATATTAGTGTGCTTATGATATACTTATGTTTCCCAAGGCAGTTATAATGCCCTAAGAGAAACACTGGAGCTGAGAACACAAGCAAGCATTCACTCGAAAAAAATGTAATTATTGTACCCAAAGATAGGCGAGTGGTGAAGTCTATCTGGCTGGAACCACATGATTGCCCTCACTGGCCTGGGATCAAATCCTATCTGAGTTTTCTCTTCTCTGCATCTTAGTCACCGTCTAAATTGGCTGACCACAAAATTTGGGCCAGCATGCATCTTGTCCTACTTTTAAACAAAACATAAGGTGAGGATGTGTTGCTAACAGCATATGGTTTGTTGACACGGAAAATCACAAAAGATCCATCGCCCCAAACTACACTTACTGATGTGTTGAATTTGACATCCATTTTTAGAGTGTCCTTTTCCCGGCTATTTGTGTAAACATGGGAAAAGTAGGGAAAGTAGGTTAGAGAATGTAAAAGTGTTGTAAAAGTGGTGCACAAAACAGGGAATGCTATTTAGAGTCGCTTGAATCATTTTGGGTGAGGTGATTCACAAAAAGAAACAGAGTGTCCTGTCAAAATGGATTTGGAGTAACATTTCTGGTGAGGTTTCGTGTTGAGTCACAAATTACATTGTGTCCCCACTGCAGTTACACTCCTTTTTCCTCCATGTTTCCATATAGAGAAGTTTCGGCAACAGAGGTCGGGCTTATAAATTTATACCAGACATGTTTACGGTAGCAGTTCATTCATATATAAAAAAGACTAGGCTCAGATTAAGAAAAAGGAGAAATTAAGAAAAAGGAGACAAAAAATGAGATATTTTAGCAAACATTGACCATTGGTGCTACTGTATATCATTTTGACTCCTACCTACCTCATCTACACCACACGTCCTACATTATATTTCAGCTTTTCTCTGCTGAGCAATTCTACAGGAGATTGACATACAAATGAATGTAGCTTGAAAGCTCTCTGCGTGCAATCCATTTCATTTTATTTGTGTGCTGTTTTGTCGTTCAGAGACATGCAATGCACTTTGTGAAGAGTGGTGTTTCAACCTTCAAATATAAAACACCTCCCTCTATTACTCTAAGACAGGATGGACAGCAGTTAATATAGCTGAATGGATTAATGTCATCCTGACATTAATCCAAAATAGCATTGGCTCCTGGCACATAATTCACCTGGGAATGCCTATAGAATCAACAGAGGGGCGATGCAGTGTCACTCTCCCTCTCGCCCTCTTTCACACACTCATGCAAAAATTCATTAAACTTACAAGGACACAGGAAATGAGCATGTCTCCCTCCCACTGTGCTCTTGTTGTGATGATAAAATGCTAAAATTGTTGAGTCACCGCATCAACAAAACAACAAGGGAAGTGGACACGACAATTGTGCGACGGGAATGCACTTTCCCAGTCCGATGCTAGAGCCGTGTACATTATTTAGTATCTCTTATTCGTCCTCTCTTCCCCTCTTTCTCCATCACTCCATCCTTGTTTTGAAGCCGTCTTCTCCCTCCCTCTCTCCCTGTCTCTTTCTTGTTGTTGACTTCTCCTTCCCTGCCGCCGCTCTTGTCTCTTTGTCTGTCTCCGTCTGTCTCTCAGTCACCTTGAGTTTTTGAGTGTCCATTAAGGCTTTCAGGTTTTCTGAAGCACGGTGCTTTCAACGCTTTTCTGGGTCTACATTATTTTCACCCACGACTGGTTATTCCCATCCCAACATCGCAACATCAGCAAACACATGCGCAACGTTCACGGCATCCAGTTTCAGCGTTAAAGGGTAACTCTGTCTGCTTCCATTTCCTGTGATTGAATGCTGTCTCTGCCAATTCCTTCCGCAAACCATTTCTTTTTTCCAATTTATCCTTTTATATTGTAAATGTATTTCTCACAGTGGCCTTCAGAAACCCTGCATCTCCAACAGCTCTGACAGCTGATATGGGATCCTACATGTCGATCCTAGAAGTATTATTTTATAACCCTGGGACCGAGCTGTATCATTGATAACATATTTATTGTGAAGCATCAAAGACATATGAGCATGAATCAGAAAGTCAGGCTTTTATTTTTTTTGCAGCTCCTGGAAAATTGACTTTTTGGAGACACATAATTGCTGCAGAAAACTGGCAATATGCATACACATAACCACAAAGTAGATGTGCAACAATGAACAGTCAAATGTGATTGAATCCTGTGTGTGTGTATGTGTGTGTGTGTGTGTGTGTGTGTGTGTGTGTGTGTGTGTGTGTGTGTGTGTGTGTGTGTGTGTGTGTGTGTGTGTATGTGTGGTCCTGACCTGTCAGCTTTTCAAAATAGTGCCAGTAGATTGGTTTGTCATGTTGCTGACTGGATACTTCAGTTTTTATCCAGGGCAGAGGCTTTTTTGTCTGCAACACACACACACACACACACACACACACACACACACACACACACACACGCACACATAAATACAGTGAGTTTCTCTGTCTGTGCTGGCTCAAACTGCTGTCCTGGTTTCAGAATAGCCATTTGTCAAAGTCACTCTCTTTATGTGTTGGAAAATTATGTAGAGCTCTCTCTCTCTTTCTGTGCGCCTCTCTCTTCCCCTGTCTCTGTGAATGCCCGTCTCTCCCTTTCTATCTCATACACCTATTTTCCCTGGCCCCTTTGTGCTTTGTAGATGTGTGGGAGGGTGCGTGTGTTTTTCTACATCCAACATTGTGAGGACCAAATGTCCGAGTTCTTTTTGAATGCACATCTGAATGTATTGTGAGTGGCATGGGAAAGCTTTTATTCATATTCTTATGTGTTGGACTGTGTGTGTATGTGGGTGCACGTCTGCTTTTTATACCGTCAGTAGCAAAACAATAACAACAAGAACCCCAAAAAGTTCCCATGACTAACAATGCATTTGTAACAGCCTGTTTTAGGGTGGATTTTCCCTTTATTATGTGGTTGAACCGCCTCCGCGAGCTGAGTTGACCTTATCATAAAATGTTGCTATAATATTCAATAAAGTCTGTTATTAACTGGCCATGCATCATTAAAGGTGCACGAAACCCCAGCTCGTTCCCTCTTAATCAGGAACATTTAGACGCCACTATTAAACACAGCCAAGCGTGTGTGTGTGTGTGTGTGTGTGTGTCTGTGCGTTCTGTAGTGTTCCTGTATTTGGGCATGTGTGTTTAAGTTATATGTGTGCAGGCATGCTTGTGTGTGTTCATGGATGGCAGTGTGGATGCGCATGTACCTATTTTTTTTTTTTTTTTTTTATGCGTGCCTCTATACATCTGCATACCTGCATGAATTATGAATGTATAGCTGTGTGTATGTGTGTGTGTAAGCATAGAAACAAGCATTTTATTCATATAATCTTAATGTAAGTTAATGGGAATCCATTAAACTGTTAAATTTATGAACCATCACATCTCCGGAGTGGTTAAGAGGGAAGGCGAAGGATCTGGCGGATCTGTGTGTGTGTGTGTGTGTGTGTGTGTGTGTGTGTGTGTGTGGGTGTGGGGGGTCACTGTGCTATTATCTTCACCTTTCTCTCCCTTCTTGCTCTCTGTCTTTTGCTTGTGTGTGTGTGTATATGATATGAGTGTGTGTGTATGTATGTATGTATGTATGTATGTATGTATGATATTACATTTATTTTAACCATTGTTGGGTAGAGTAAATTGATTTGTTTGAAGAGAGAGTCATCCAGAGAGAGAATCCATTTTAAATGAATTGAATGAGATACATATTAAAAATAGACAAACATAAAGAGATTACCACAGCATCGCACTGTCTATCAGCTATTATTTCTATGAGTGTGTAGAGCATCGGGACAGTGTGTGTGTACAGTACATGACAGCCATCAGCCAGCTGCTCCCCAATTATACAAATGGAGCTTTGAACAGGTGGAGGACGGAGGAGGATTTTACTCTGCCATCCCTTCCCCTCTCTCTCTCTCTCTCTCTCTCTCTGGCTGTTTTTTCACTCTCACACACAAACACACATGTCCAATACAGTCAGATATGCATACAGAAACACACCGTCCAATAAGAGCAGACTTATGTGTGCATGTGTGTGCGGGTGGATGCATTCATCTGTGTGTTTTCAAAGCAGATATTTGCAGCCCTAGATACATATCATTTGATTATATTTGCAGCCCACATACAGATTTCAGAGAAGAAATTGATGTCTAGATGCCGGTTTATTTTTGCTTTTGAAATCATCTACTTTTTCTTTTTTTTTTTTCTTTTTTTTTGCTTTTATGTACACCTTGCTGTGCGTGCTCACTTGTATGGGTACGAGTGCTTGTGTCTGCATGTATGAGAATGTGTGTGTGTGTGTGTGTGTGTTTTGGCAGAGCTCTGTGGATGTACACAAACAACCCTTTGTGTAAATACCTCATTAGTGGTGGGGGGCATCCTACTGTGTGTGTGTGTGTGTGTCTATGTGTGTGTTGATTGATGGGGTCACAGCAGGGGGCTAGGCCTACTTACAGCCTCCTCCATCCTCCTCCTCCTCCTCTCCCTCGCCTCCCCTCCCCTCCTCTGCGTAGCCCCCTCCCACCGCTCGGTTCCGCACTCGTTTAATCTGGCAGCGGAGGAGAAGGAGAGCGCGAGCGAGCGAGAGTCGACAGGGGACACTGCTCATCTTCAAACATCGCACTCATGCCTCCTTCTCCCTCTCGTCACCTTGTCTCTTTACTTTGCCCTCACTTCTCCCTCCCTTCCTCCTCCTCCCTACAGCTTTGTCTCCTCTTTAACTTCTCCTCCCTCGTCTTCCTCCTGCTGAGAAATAGAAGGTACAGCCTCGGTGACGCAAGGCACCTTGTCATTCTTATTTCTTGCCAAAGTGCTCCCCACTTCTTTTTTCTTTCTTTTTTTTTCTTTCTGAATCTGAACTTGTCAACTCTCAATTTCCTTTTGTTTCTCTAGCAGAGGAGGGAAAATAACCTCAAACCTAAAAAACATTTGAAAGCTAAAATACTTTGGGGAATGTCACCTCAACAGACCCAGAATCATATGCGGGTCTCTACTTGACACACTTAAAAAAAAACACACACACACACACACACACACACACACATACTCCTGAATTATTTTCTTCTGTCTGGATATCTACTCTTACGTCTGATACCCTTCAACCCCTTCACACTCCCTCATTCACTTGACTTTCAGATCTTATTACGTCTTTGTTTCACCTGAACCTGTCAACTCTTCCTTTCCTCGGGTCTAGTAGGGAAGGGGAAATAACCTAAAATCTAAAAACTGTATCTTTGGTGAGTGTGTAACAGTCTGTGTGTGTGTGTGTGTGTGTTTGTGTGTGTGTGTGTGTGTGTGTGTGTGTGTGTGTGTGGAGACAAAGAGGGAAGGAATAACTGCTGATTGACATAAAGACAGGGAGACAGACACAGAGAGACACAGGCAGGTAAAGAGAGAGAGAGAGACAGACAGGCAGATAGACTCTGGGTAGTGTGGGAAAGGGATTCAAACTGCAGAAAGAATTTGTTTGTAAGGAAAAAAAGAACGTTGACTATTTCTTTTTTTTTGTCATTGTGATATGTCATATTTGTATAGAGTGGTGTGCAGTCTTTTTTGTAACTTGCTCGCAAACCTCTAACAAACACAATGCCCGCAATTTTTGGCAATTCACACTCATCGTTTGCATCAGTGTTTTTGAATCAGGTGTGTGGAGGAAGCGTCTTTTTTCCAAATAATTGGACAAAACTATGAATTTCCCATTTCCTGTAGACTAGAATTCACACACACAAAGAAATATAATACAAGTAGTTGAAGCGAGCAAACCATGTTTTCTAGGTTTTATTTACATCTTTTTCTTTCTTTTTTTTTTTATATCTGAGTGCCCGATTGTTATGAGAGTAGCTTTAACATGCACTGCAAAGGATTTGGTCTGATTTGATTTGAAGTTTTTCAATGTTATGTTTCTTGTTTCTGAAACAAATGTAAAAAAAAAATCTACAAATGCAATGAAATAATTTCACTTGTTTCAATGGAATTCATCTTGTTTTGCATCGCTTTGCTGTTTCATCAACTAATGGACTGTTGATGATCATCTCTGAAGCCCTTACAAAGGGAAGTCAATCACCGGATTAGTGTGTATATTATGTGTGTGTGGTGGAGGGGGAGTGTCATTGTGTCAGTGTAGGTTTTGGGACTTTTCCATTGTGTGTGCATGTGTGTGTGTGTGTGTGTGTCTGTGTCTCTGTGTGTGTGTGAGTGTGTTTAGCTGTCAAATGAAAATGAATCGGGGGCGGTGCAGGGTATTGTGTGGAGTGAATGACTGCTTAAAGACCACCATCACAGTTGCAGAAGACACACACACACACACACGTGCGCACACACATACTCACACACAAACACTCCTTCTGAAAAGCCACTAAAACACTTGACCTTTCACCTCACCTCTTCTGGAGCCCAGTCGTTTTATTGGCTCTCCCTCTTTTAGCCCCGGCCAATCCAAACAAACGGGCCCTTTGTTTATTATCCCTGGCTTTGTTACTGTGTCCATCTACTGCTGGCTGTTATGGCTGCGTGCGAGTGTGTGTGTGTGTGTGTGTGTGTGTGTGTGTGTGTGTGTGTGTGTGTATCTCATGCATATTTGTGTGTGTACGTGTGTGTATATGTGTGGTTTCCTGACAAAGAGAAAGTGGTTTTTGATTGTCTTCCTGTGCTAATGTTAAACAAAGGCTTAACTAAAACCAGCAGTAGCAAGATAGAAAGTGATTGACTTAAAGAGACAGGCAGACTGTCAGGCCAACAGAGAGACAGACAGACAGACAGACAGACAGAAAGGGAGACAGGGAGACAGGCAGGCATGCAACAGAGCAGGCTAATATCCAGACAGTCAGGATGGCAGGTAAACAGACAAGCAGGGGGTAAACACAGGAAGAATGTTTGTTTGGAGAGGAGATTTAAAATCAGATAGCTTTAGTTAAACACCCGTCTTTCTTGTGAGTAAAGCCCAATGTCCACTGCCTCCTCCTTGTGTGCATATAATGTCCACCAGCAGCGTTTACAGTGCGGATGCAGCAGAGCAGCGACAGCCAGACTTCTGTTTGTTTTTCTTCATTGATTTTTGTTGTTTACTTCAGTTATGGGTGAGCCATGCATCAACCGGCATGTATGTTTATTTTTACATGTTAAATGGTTTCCCCCCCCCACACAGATTTTTGTTGTTTCATTCAGCGGCTTCGATCAGGAAACTGAACTCATGCCACAGTAAAGAGGTTACTTTATATATTTATTAATATGCACAGAACTGACAGGACAGACGTCATTCATTCATTGGCTGCAATCAGTTAACTGAAATGTTGACACAATAAAAAAGAGATAATAAGATATATAGATTTTCTGTGTCTTTATTGTGTGTAGATACACCCACATGTCAAAATAGTGTATTTACACACTTCATGCTTCAAGTGGGTTCGTCTAAAAACCAAATCACAAACGCATCTGGTGGACATTGGCCTTAAAAGAGAGGAAACCAAGTGAAAGAGAAGAGAGACAGACAATATGTATCTGAGAGAGAGACAGAGATGGAGGCACTCTAAGAAATGGGAGTTGTGGGAGGAATGGACATGAACAATAATGAAAGATGAATTGGTGCAAATTGGCAATAATCAAACTTTTTTATTGTTGCCATGGGAACAATGGCTGAGATAGAGCTGGATGGGGGAAAAGTAGACTACGGTAATTATAGTGTGTGTGTGTGTGTGTGTGCGTGTGTGTGTGTAGTGGAGTGAACACAGATGGGCATGTTTGAACATGTTTCTTCCTGTGTGTGTGTGTGTGTGTGTGTGTGTGGTATGCCATGTTTGCATACGTTTGTCACCAGGTTCATCAGTATGTGAGCATAGATATTTATGTGTATGTGTGTACACATAAATGTGCATCTGCATATTTGTGTGTGTGACTATATATCCACGTCTGTGTGTGTGTGTGTGTGTATTTTTGTGTGTGTGTATCTAGGCAGAAAAGAACTCTGATAGCGAGAGAACTCTAATAACATCCTCCTACCTCACACCCACCTTCTACTCAGGTGATTATCCTCTGAAACTAATGAAAATGGAAAAGGTAATTTGACGAATGAGAGGAAATGAGAGCGAGGGTCTCTCTTATCTGAAGGATAAAAGGAAAGGGGGAACTGAAGTCTATATTTAGTCTGATATTGTTAAGAGAACAATATGCAGGAAGATTGTAGATCAAGGTTACCTGCTGCTCACGCTGGGATTTGATTCTAAATCAGGCTGGATTTTTTTAATTAAACAAGTGAGCATGGAAAGGCAGTGTGTCACGGTAAATAAGATTATATCTTATATCTTGTTGGGAATTTTTCAACATCAACCCAAGTGCCAAGACTTCAAATGCAATGCAAATATGCTTATATGTTTTTTTTTTTTGTTTTTTTTTTAAATGAAAGCAGATTCCATTATGCTGTGGACTGAAGTAATTTCTAAAGATTCAGATACATTTGATTCCTTAAAATTAATATTGATGCCAAAAACAGGTAATATATATTTACTATGACAAGGGGAGGGAATGGGCCTCATTCATCAAACTAAATGCCTTTGTACGGAAAGAGTCTTTGGAAACAGTTTTTTATAAATTGTAGCACAGTATTTTATCAACGTTAAATCTTTCACACATACAGAAATATTGATAGATGGTGGTGAATGTCCCTAAAATTTATAGTAACTTGCAAGAGTATGTGTAAGTTCTCTGAAGCACCAAACGGTTGCCAAAAACGATGTAACACCAACCTCTAAAGAGCCCCTCTATTTGAGGAGTGGTAATAGAGACACACTGTTCCTGTCCAACAAACACATGGCGGAGTGGTGGAGCAGTCTCAGGTTACAACAAGGGTTTCAACAGATGATGTCTCTGTCTCCTTTGTCCCACAAAATAACAACTTTTGCGATTTGTCGATATCTTCACAGTAACACCCTCTTTATCTATCTCCTACCCTCTCTGTCTCCGGCTGTGTCTCTTGTTTTCTCCCTTAGTTTCTCTCTTTTTTCCCCATGTCTGTGTCTGTCTCTCTGTACAGTTGTTTCTCAGTGGAGGGTTTATTATGGCTGTGACAGCCTTAAAATCGACTGTGATGGAAAGCAACATTTGAAAGGCTTCATGAAAGGAGAGAGGGAGTGAAAGGAGAGGGAAAGTGTTTTTCAAAAGAAAGCAATCCCCTTGTCACTCCCGACCCATCTCTTAGCATATAGTGTGAGTGTGTGTGTATGAGAGCATCTGCAGCATTTTCATAGTAATTGTGGATACTTCCCCTCCTGTGAAAATGATTTTCTTTGACACATCAGAGTCTATCTCCACCCTCAAGGGTTGACATTTAAACATGTTACTACTTAACTTTAGCTAATGTTAAAGGTAATACTGATGCACTTAGGGTAACATCTCAGCAATATTGTTTCATGTCTATCTTCAAAGGCAGAAAAACAACTGTGAGCAAAGCTTGGCTACACCAGTGGCATTAGAATGCCATTGTGCAAAGATTCACTTTAAAGGTTTGAGGAGATGCAAAGAAGACGCCCAGAGATGAGTTGGGAGACGGAGCCTCTGTGGCTGTGACCTCCTGACCCGTAGTACAGGATGTCACCTGTTTGATACATGCTGCCTGAGAAAGGCCAGTTATGAGCTGAGAATAGTCGTCTAACCTCCTAGTGAACAAGGAGGGATGCAAAATAGTTGCTGGAAAAATGGCTGCAAATGGGTGATCAAGTGATTGTAGCTGCATGAGGATAACATGGCACACTTATACATATTGATGTCTGTTTTGCATGCTGTTCTGGCCATGTGGAATTTAAGAATTCAGTAATAGTTATGTGTCCTACTTGGAAGTTTCCTTTACACCTACAAGAGCAAATATTTCCTTTTGTGGTTAAAATTTGAGGTTGTGTTTCACCTGTGGCTTGGCTGGTAAGAGTTCAATACTAGCAATTGTAGCCAGAAACTTTTTTTTTTTTTTTTTTTTGTAAAATTTGCTGAATAATACAGGGACAGCTAGACGTGTTTCACAGTGTATGACAAATTCCATAGGCAGTTCTTTCATTCATTCATTCATTCATCAGTCCACCCAGTCATTGATTCACTCACTCACTCACTCACTCACTCAGTCATTCATTAGTGCATCCAGTCAGTGCACTGAAGTCCAAATTATTTAAGTGTCTGCTGTGTAGTGAATACCTCATGGACAATCAATAAGACTTTAATTCATCGCTCAAAGATAATTTCATGCTCTCAGAAGCCCATTGGTTATATTAATACATCTATTAAGGCGCTGGGCTATGAACTTAATATTACTCAGCCTCAGAGGGAGAGAGGGAGGGGGGGGAGGGGAGAGAGAGAGAGATAGATAGAGAGAGAGAGAGAGAGAGAGAGAGAGCAAAGTGAAGAGAGTGCCATGGCCGGGGCGATCTCTGTGTGTTAAATGAGAGTTTAAACTGTTAATCATCTTGGTTAGCTTCCCTCTCAGGCGGGGTCCAGCACTCTAATGGCTAATAAGACTCTGAAACACTCTCCACACTGCCAGAGGAAACATCCAGTTCTGCTACAGACCTGTGTGTGTGAGACAGAGAGAGAGAGAGAGAGAGAGAGAGAGAGAGAGAGAGAGAGAGAGAGAGAGAGAGGAGGCATTATTCATGAATGAATAAATGAATAAAGAGGAAAGTGAATGATGTTGTGCTTTTAGTGCAGAAAGTTGTTTCAGTGTAAAAACAATATACTGTATGCTACTGATATTCTTTTTTTAGTGTGCTGCACCCAAAATAAAAATATCTGCTTCCATTGTTTTTGGTGACTGGCCACTTCACATCCATTCAAGGCTGCTCATTCATCTGTGTGAAAGGTCGAAAGGTTCGATTTTTGTCCATTTTTT